>NW_026943822.1:24959467-24964467 GCF_035594765.1 Anolis carolinensis
GGCACAGCTAGTATATATATAAAAGAGTGATGGCATCACGGCGACCCACAAAACAACAAAACTACAGGCCCCCCAACCTCGAAATTTGACAACACAACCCATCATCCACGCCTCTAGGTTGATACAACAAAAAGAAAAGAAAAATAAAGTCCTAATGAGAGAGAGAGGAATAATTGCTTTTATCCAATTGCTGCCAGTTAGAAGGCTAAACTCCTCCAACTTGGTCTCCTAGCAACCCAATAAAAAAATAAAAAACACTAAAAAAATACAATAAAATACTATAATAGAAAATAGCTAAAAATAATACAAGAAAATAATAAAATATAATAAATAAAAATATAACTTACAATAAAATTAATAAAAAATGCAAATAACGTCAAATAAAAATTACACAACAATTTTTAACCAATACCACCACCACTTTGCCACAGCAACACGTGGCCGGGCACAGCTAGTCTCATATATACCTAGATAGATAGATAGATAGATAGAATCTTAGGCATCATTTTTACCTATCTCATATATACCTAGACAGACAGATAGATGATTGATAGATAGATAGATAGATAGATAGATAGATAGATAGATAGAATCTTAGGCACCATTCTTATATTCCCCATAGAAACATATACATATTAATGTATGTGTGTAATCTAGGTATGTATGAGATATATAAGAATGATGCATACAATTACACACACATATGTATATGTCTCTATGGGAAACATAATTGTATGCGCCATTCTTATGCATCCCATATATATATAATCTTAAGCATTATTCTTATGTATCCTATGTACTGTATATGTATATATATGTGTGTGTGCATGTGTGTATAAGAATGATGCATAACGTGTGTGTGTGTAATTGTATGCATAATTCTTATGTATCCCATATAAACATATACATATATATGTAATCTTATGTATTATTATGTATTGTGTGTGTGTGTGTGTGTGTGTGTGTGTATATATATATATATATATATATATATATATATATATACAGACACTATGTTATGTATCATTTTTACATTTTGTATATATGTGTGTGTGTTATCGTATGTATAATTCTTACGTATTCCATTTAAACATATACATATATATGTAATCTTATGTATTATTATGTATCATGTGTGTGTATATATATATATACACACACACACACACACACACACACTATGTTATGTATTATTCTTACGTTTTGTATATGTGTGTGTGTTATCGTATGCGTAATTCTTATGTATCCCATGTAAACATATACATATACAGTATTTACGAATTTAGCACCAAAATATCACAATGTATTGAAAACATTGACTACAAAAATGTGTTGTATAATCCATTCTTATGTATCACATGTGTGTGTGTGTTTCATCTTATGCATCATTCTTACGCACCTCATACATTTACACGTATACATCTATGGTCTTGTACTTTTTAATGGTACAGTAGAGTCTCACTAATCCAAGCCTCGCTTGTCCAAGCCTCTGGATAATCCAAGCCATTTTTGTAGTCAATGTTTCCAATATATCGTGGTATTTTGGTGCTAAATTCGTAAATACAGTAATTACAACATAACATTACTGCGCATTGAACTACTTTTTCTGTCAAATTTGTTGTATAACATGAAGTTTTGGTGCTTAATTTGTAAAATCATAACCTAATTTGATGTTTAATAGGCTTTTCCTTGATCAGTCCTTATAATCCAAGATATTCGCTTATCCAAGCTTCTGCCGGCCCGTTTAGCTTGGATTAGTGAGACTCTACTGCAGGGGTCCCCAAACTTTTTAAGCCGAGGGCCGGTCCACAATCCTTCAGACTGTTGAGGGGCCGGATTATCATTTGAAAAAAAAAATACAAATTCCGATGCACACTGCACATGTGTTATTTGTAGTGCAAAAACAACAACAACAACAACAACAACAAAAGAACAATACAATATTTAAAAATAAAAATAATTTTAACCAACATACATTTATCAGGATTTCAATGGGAAGTGTGCTCCTGCTTCTGGCCAATGAGATAGTCAAGTTAATTAGGGTTGTTGTTGTTGTTGTTGTTGTTGTTGTGTGCCTTCAAGTCATTTCAGACTTTGGGCGAGCCTAAGTCTAAAATGTATTTATTTATTATTAAGTATTTTATTTACTACATTTGTATCACACCCTTCTCACCCCAAAGGGGACTCAGAGTGGCTTACAAATTATATGTACATACAATATATTATATTATTAGCATAGCAGAATATTAGCATTATATATTACTATACTGAACTATACCACTATACTGTAATATTATTACAGTAGTAATATTATATGTAATATAGAATACATAATTAATATTATTATATGGTATTATTATTAGTGTTATATTGTATTACATTATAATATTATTATCAATATTATATGTATATACAATATATTATATTATAAAACTGAGGGCGGGGGCCAGGTCAATGACCTCGGAGGGCCGCATCCGGCCCCCGGGCCTTAGTTTGGGGACCCCTGCTCTACTGTATTGATGATTGATGTCAGCCTGACTGCAGTTGAAGTGGTGTCAACCTGCATCCATCCTGCGAGGGAACGGGCAGGTTCTGCGTGCAAAACCGCTGCGAACATCGTCCCTGGAATGTTTAAACGTCTTGCCATTGTGACAAAGGAACTTCTGTCCCTTGGATGGAAAAACCGGTTCCGTAAACATCGTGGCCTAAAGACCGGTTGCACTCGCAGCTGATTGCAGGGAGAGGAGATATACATCCCATCTATGGTGGGGCCGGGCTGTGCGTATTTCCCACGAGAAGCTTTGCAGGACTGGAAAGGTTGCGCGGTGGGAAACGACAGCTCCTATTACACCCGGTCACAAAATTTGGAAAGTGTTATTTCCCATTTAATTGTGCTGCCCTTGCTTGGAAAGTGGTTGTTCTACGGGAACTTACAGGAGCTGACTTTCTAAACCTGAATCAGAAAAATATATAATATCACAAAGGATGAGAAGCAGATGGCGAAGGCAGAAAAGTGCTTGCTCCATCAATATTTAACATTTACAGAAATGATCTATGTTGACGATCTGGCCACCACTGCTCAGGCAGCAAGCGTTGAAATGGTTGAACGGAAGCTCTCCAAAGCTCTCTATCATCTATCTATATATCTATCAACTATGTGTCTATCTCTTGTAAGATGGATTCATTGGCCCTTGGGGTCTCTTCCAACTCTAGGAATGTATATATCTTCCTATTTATCTATTTTATCATCTGTCAATCTATCAACTATCTATCTCTTATAGGATGGACTGGATGGCCCTTGGGGTCTCTTCCAACTCTAGGAATCTATCTTCTTATCTATCTATCTGCTTATCTATCTATTCTGTCTATCTTCCTATCTATCTATATATATAAAAGAGTGATGGCATCATGGCAGCGGACAAAACAACAAAAGTAAACACCCCACAACCTCGAAAATTGACATCACAACCCCTCATCCATGCCTCTAGGTTGATACAACAAAAAGAAAAGAAAAATAAATTCCTAATTAGAGGGAGAGGAATAATTGTTTTTATCCAATTGCTGCCAGTTAGAAGGCTAAGCTCCGCCCACTTGGTCTCCTAGCAACCCACTCAGCCCAGTGTTAATAAAATAATGATAAAAAAATAAATACAAATAATACAATAAAAAATTATAAAAAACACTAAAATGATTAATACAATAAAATACTATAACAAAATGACTAAAAATAATACAACAAAATAATAAAATATAATAAATAAAAAAGATAAGTGACAATAAAATTAATTTAAAAAAATACAAATAACGTCCAATAAAAATTCCACAACAAGTTTTAACCGATACCACCACCACTTTGCCACAGCAACGCGTGGCCGGGCACAGCTAGTTCTATCTATATATCTATTAACTATCGATCGCCATGTGCTTTTCACCTGAAGAACAGACAAGCATCCCAAGGGCTGATGTTGACGATGAGAAGTGTTCCAGGCTGACGCTTCTTCCCGGGCGGGCGTTGTGGGTGCAGGACGAGTGAGTGCCCTTTGGACACAAGTGTGTCAAGGTTATTTATCCCTTCGCCTTGTTTGTCCTGCCAGAAAAACAAAGCAAACACCTGGGGACGGAATGCCCAGACACAATATTAAATTCCAGGCCTTAATCCCGCTCCCTTGGCCCAGAAACTGCAAAACAAGCCGAGAGAAGTGCCACGCGTTGGATGCGGACCTTTTCAAGGGTATATCTTTGCAGACAACAACTCCCATCAGCCCCAAACGGGGCTCAATAACACTATGTCAGCGCATAGAAGATGGTTTTGAAAAGCAGCAGACTCCAGGAGCTGCCTTCATAGACCTGTCAGCAGCTTATGATAGTATAAATGATGTGCATAATATCACATTATGCCACTGCAAGAAAGGACAGTTTCATCTATGCTGACGATCGTGCCATCACCGCCCAAGCACAGAGCTTTGAAATCCATGCTTTATAATCAATGTGTTTGCTTCATTAATGCTCAACATTTACACAAATGATCAGCCACTGCCTGAAGGGCCAGAGAGTTCATCTATGCTGATGATCGTGCCATCACTGCCCAAACACTAAGCTTTGAAATGGTTGGACAGAAGCTCTCTGAAGCTTTAGGAGCTCTTACTGCCCATTACAGGAAAAACCAGCTGATCCCTAATCCACCTAAAACGCAGGCGTGTGCTTTTCACCTTAAGAACAGACAAGCATTCTGGTCAAAGGACATTGAGCATAATGCCAAGTTTTGAACTTTGTGGTTTTTCTATACATCATAACTGTATTTTTGATTTGTTTCTGATATGATAAATACTTAAACAAGTTGTTGTTGTTGTTGTTGTTGTTATTATGACACAGCAAACAAGATAGATATGCTGGATTTCATATCACAAAACCACAAGTCGAACACTTCCCAAGTGTCTAGGACTGTGTGATGTATTTTCGGATGATGCGTGCAGATCCCAGCAGGATGGCCTTTTGCAGCT
>NW_026943822.1:24969467-24986967 GCF_035594765.1 Anolis carolinensis
ATTAGCAATAGTAATAATAATAAAAAGCAGCAAAGCACGTTATTTTGAAACCATAAAACCTTTGCAAGAGCCCTATACAAACAATAATATATTTATTATTATTATTATTATTATTATTATTATTATTATTATTATTGTGATAATAATAAGCAGCAAAACACGTTATCCTGCAACTAAAAACCTTTGCAGAGATGTCCAGAAAACCCTAAAACATCTCCCTGCAAATGAATGGAAAAACACAGGTTGTTTGAGGTTTGGCCAATGATAACGAGGCCACAATTAAGTGTTTTACTCACTTAACGTGCCGTAATTATTTGTGTTGAGAAGTCAATTGAAAAACAAGACGGGGCATAATGATAGGGTGCCTTTGGAAGGGGAATTATCTCTGGCCACAGAGTTGTGGGGTGATTGTTTCATCCGCAAATGAAGGTCTAAACCCCAAAAGGGAAGGGAGGTCAGGCCAAAACATTGCGCCCCCCCCCCCCCAAAATGAATGACGCCAGCCTTCAAGTCTCATGCAATTGTCGTATGTCTCTTGTGTTGCAGATCGGCTCCTTCAATCCTTCCTATGATAAGATCTTCCATCACATCCAGAATGTGAAATACAAAGGTAGGGAAGAGGGTCCGAAACCCACGTAAGGGTTTCTTCAGACACAGATGCAGGTGCAGAGGGTAATGAGCGGGCAGATAGGAGGCGAGACTTTTGTAAGTTCCCAGGTTTTTTAATACTCAGCTGGTGTGGTGTTTTATGGTCAAGAGGTGTAGCTCTGCCATACAATAATAATAATATTATCTCCTTCCTTCCTTCCTTCCTCTCTCCCTCCAGACCAGGAGACCTTCATCCCCGGCTTCAATGTCCAAGCTCTGCTTCCAGACCAGCTGGACGAGTATTTCCGCTACGAAGGGTCGCTGACCACCCCGCCCTGCTTCCCAAGCGTCCTCTGGACCGTCTTCCGGAAGCCGGTCCAGGTCTCGGAGGAACAGGTCAGCGGCCCAAGACAGGCATATTAAATTACATAATAATAATAATAATAATAATAATAATAATAAATATAAATAAATCATATTATTGACATTATTAATAATTAAAATAAATTTTATAACAAAGTATAAAAATGATTCCCCGTTCAGAGCTTAAGCCTCGACTCTTATCCAACTTTGTGTCTTTGCAGCTCTTGGCCCTGGAAACGGCCCTGTTTTGCACGCAGCCGGACGACCCTTCGCCCCTCGAAATGGTGAACAATTTCCGGAAAATACAAGAATTCGACGAAAGGCTGGTTTCGGTCTCCTTCCGTCAAGGTAAGCAAAATATAATTGAATATAATACATTCCTTCCAAAAACAACTGCAGTCTTTGCTACTGTCCCATCTTGCAAATAAATAAATGCATTGCAATTTTAAAAAAATGTTACAGAAATGTCACAAATCCTATATGAAGAAACCGTCAATGATGCTTGCAATCAAGGGCTTCCTAACCATAGAATAACACTTTGCCTTCCAGAGAGACCCTTTTTGGGGCATTTTGGAGGATCCGACGAAGCGCCTCTTCTTCTTCTTCTTCCGGGAATAGAGTTTGACACATAAAACAAGAAGGAAGGGAGGCCCATGGAGATGCATGGGAGCAAAAATTAGCCATCCCGTTAGCGGAAATGCATATGAAAACATTGAGGCTCTTTTGGGGAGGAGAGCCCAGTCCTATGGAAATAATAATAATAATAAATATTTATTATTATTTATCGGTATCATTAGTAATTGTATTATTATTAATGTATGACTAATATACTTGTGTTATTATTTATTACAAATAATACAAACATGCACAAACCACTAGGTACATTATTATTATTATTATTATTATTATTATTATTATTATTATTATTATTATTATGGGTCTCTCGAAGCCTCAGCCCAATGGACAATCGGTGGATAAAAGCAATAAAGAAATTCGATTCTAGTAAGGCACCGGGCCCGGATGGTCTGATAAGACTCTACTATAATTGAAGAAATAACACCCTTTCTTAAGAAAATAATGAATGCAGTTTTGTACCAACATAAAATCCCGGAAACATGGAAATCAGGGAATATAATTATGATCCTGAAATAAAACACAAATCCTACTGATGATGAAAATGATAGACTGATTATTATTATTATTATTATTATTATTATTATTATTATTATTATTATTATTTTATGTATTATTTATTATTATTATTTTATGTATTATAAATAATACAAAGGGGGAAACATGCACAAAACTACTAGGCACATTATTATTATTGTTGTTGTTGTTGTATTATTATTGTATCATTATTTATATTATTAATATTAATTATTTTATCATTATTATTTACATACATTATTATTATTATTATTACTACTACCATTTCTTCCTTTGTGCAAACTGGACTGCCGTTTCAAATTGTGCCATTTTCCAATGTTTACTCTGAATTCCAAATGCCTTTTTTGGGTCCATTTATTAGCAACATCAAGCAATTCTACCCTTTTATTTCCTCCCTTCGTTTTGTTTCCAAAAAGCAACAAAGATGGCTAATTTTTCTGCAAATGATTCTCTCTAAATGGTGATTTCCATGATTTTGGAAACGATGCATGACTCCTTTTAAATATTTGTTATTGTTATATTTTGTATTTCCTTCCTACAGGTGTCTAATAAAGTGAGATTGTTCTGAGATTGACCTTGTGCAGAATATTTCATTCATGGGAAGCATTTTTGAAAAAGAAAAATCGTATTATTATGACTTTTTGTGCAAAGAAGGCCTTATGGGCAGATGTCCGGACTTAGAAAGGCTTCGGGTTTCTCTCCAAATAACTGTGTTTGTTTCCAGCCATCCGGACTAGACATTGCCCAGACCTTTGAAATTGCAAAATTGCTCCCGTTCAATTCCTTTTGCTTCAATTTCCGCCGAAGACGCCCAAAGCCGGGCCCAAGCCAGGTAGAAATGGAAGCCGTGCAAATGCCCAGAAACGAGAAACAAATGCAAGTTTCCTATCGACACTTGCTGTGCGTTTCTTGGGGATTGCGCTCTGCAGCCTTCCATTTCTCTAGGAATTCAATATTGCATGAGCGTTGCATGCTTTCCCATCGTCCCAAATCAAATAACGTTTTGTTTTCGTCCTTTGTCTTCACTTCCATTGCAGCATTTGTTCTTATGCCTCCTTTGTTTACTATTTATTTATTAACATTTATCCCTTCTCCATTAATTATTATTTCAGAAGGGGCGGGTAATAAATAACATGTATTATTGTTATTAATAATAATAATAATAATAATTTATCCCTCCTTCATTTATTATTATTTCAGAAGGGATGGGTAATAAATAAAATGTATTATTATTATTATTATTATTAATAATAATAATAATAATAATAATTTATCCCTCCTCCACTTATTATTATTTCAGAAGGGGTGGGTAATCAATAACATGTATTATTATTATTAATAATAATAATAATAATAATAATTTATCCCTCCTCCATTTATTATTATTTCAGAAGGGGTGGGTAATCAATAACATGTATTAATAATAATAATAATAATAATAATAATAATAATAATAATAATAATAATTTATCCCCCCTCCATTTATTATTATTTCAGTAGGGGCAGGTAATCAATAACATGTACTATTATTATTATTAATCATTTATCCCTCCTCCATTTATTATTATTTCAGAAGGGACGGGTAATCAATAACGTATTATTAATAATAATAATAATAATATTTATTTATTATCATTTATTCCTCCTCCATTTACTATTATCCTATCATCTCCTATGCAACTTGCACTGTGATCATTATGAACTATTCCCTCTTATAGGGAGAGATAAAGCGGTGTATAAATATAATAATAACAATAATAATAATAGTAATATGCTTTTGAAGCCTCCTTGCATGCAAGCAAAGCCAAATATAACCATCACCATCATCCCATTACCCAGCCTGGTTTTTGCAGACCAAACAAAACAAAATCCGCCTTGGGTTTTTGAGGTTTGAAAACCGCTTCAAAACATTTTGCACATTTCAGTGGGATTTGCACCTTGAAAACAATATTGTGCAATCTATCCCATACCAAATCCAGCAGAAAACAAACCACACAACGCGATCCAAGCGCCTTGTTTTCTGCTCCCAACGCAGCCCGATTGATGCTAATCCCCTTCGCCTGGGGATTATGGGCTCCCCGGCCTCCGCAATTAGAGCATTAAGCGCAATTAAGTGATGAGTTAATGGCGGGTGTCTGACTCAGGCCTTGTTTCCCTGCAGGGTTTGTGGCCTCGGTAACCGCGGGAAGCCTCTGCGGCACCATCGCCCTCTCCGCCATCGCCGTTTGGCTCGTCCGGAGGAAAAGGAGGTGCGTTTGCAAACAAGTAAAAGAATTGGGGGGGGGGGTCCTGTGTGGGTTTGAGATGTATCCCCCACCGTCCTCCACAGTGTTTAATGGAATTTGAGGCTAATTGAGGTCACCAACAGGATTCTATACTGTTTAATATAGCTTGAGGTCACTTGAGGTCACCAACAGGATCCTATATTGTTGAATGAATGGAGTCTGAGCTCACTTGAGGTCACCAACAGGATTCTACACTGCTTAATATAGTTTGAGATCACTTTAGGTCACCAACAGGATCCTATATTGTTGAATGAAAAGAGCCTGAGCTCACTGAAGGTCACCAACAGGATCCTATATTATTTAACCAATGGTTTGAGGTCACTTGAGGTCACCAACAGGATCCTATATTGCTGAATGAATGGAGTCTGAGCTCACTGGAGGTCACCAACAGGATCCTATATTATTTAATCAATGGTTTGAGGTCACTTGAGGTCACCAACAGGATCCTATATTGCTGAATGAATGGAGTCTGAGCTCACTGGAGGTCACCAACAGGATCCTATATTATTTAATCAATGGTTTGAGGTCACTTGAGGTCACCAACAGGATCCTATATTGCTGAATGAATGGAGTCTGAGCTCACTGGAGGTCACCAACAGGATCCTATATTATTTAACCAATGGTTTGAGGTCACTTGAGGTCACCAACAGGATCCTATATTGCTGAATGAATGGAGTCTGAGCTCACTGGAGGTCACCAACAGGATCCTATATTATTTAACCAATGGTTTGAGGTCACTTGAGGTCACCAACAGGATCCTATATTGCTGAATGAATGGAGTCTGAGCTCACTGGAGGTCACCAACAGGATCCTATATTATTTAATCAATGGTTTGAGGTCACTTGAGGTCACCAACAGGATCCTATATTGCTGAATGAATGGAGTCTGAGCTCACTGGAGGTCACCAACAGGATCCTATATTATTTAATCAATGGTTTGAGGTCACTTGAGGTCACCAACAGGATCCTATATTGCTGAATGAATGGAGTCTGAGCTCACTGGAGGTCACCAACAGGATCCTATATTATTTAATCAATGGTTTGAGGTCACTTGAGGTCACCAACAGGATCGTACATTGTTGAATGAAAGGAGTCTGAGCTCACTTGAGGTCACCAACAGGATTCTACACTATTTAATATAGTTTGAGATCACTTTAGGTCACCAACAGGATCCTATATTGTTGAATGAATGGAGTCTGAGCTCATTTGAGGTCACCAACAGGATTCTACACTGTTTAATGGAGTTTGAGGTCACTTGAGGTCACCAACAGGATCCTATATTATTGAATGTATGGAGCCTGAGTGCTCTCGAAGTCACCAAAGGGATTCTGCACTGTTAAATGGAGTTTGAGGTCACTTTAGTTCACCAATAGGATTCTATACTGCTTGAAGGAGGTTTGACTCCACTTTATGTCATCAACAGGATTCTACACTGTTTAGTGGAGTTTGAGGTCACTTGAGGTCACCAACAGGATCCTATATTATTTAATCAATGGTTTGAGGTCACTTCAGATCACCAACAGGATCCTATACTGTTGAATGAATGCAGTTTGACCACACTTTAGGTCACCAACAGGATTCTACATAGTTCAATGGAGTTTGAGATTGCTTTAGGTCACCAACAGGATCCTATGCTGTTGAACAAATGCAGTTTGAGGTCACTTTGGGTCACCAACAGGATTCTAATGGGGAATAATGGAGCTTTTCTGCACCATTTCGCCCCCAATTGTGCAGAGCAGTCTCACCCCACCCGTTTTGGAGATTCTACACTTAATGCAGTTTGAGGTCACTTTTGGTCATTACCAGGTCATTTTAGGTCGCCAATAGGATCCTAATACTGTTGAATGAATACAGTTTGAGGTCACTTGGGGTCACCAACAGGATTCCAACGGTGAATAATGGAGATTTTTGCCACAAAAGACACGATTTCACCCCAGTTTTGGAGAACTGCATTTGAACCTTTGCTGAACAAATGTCATTTGTTGTTGTTTTCTCTTCCCGCAGCAAACAAACAAGGGAGGGCCAAGGGGTCGCCTACAAGCCGGCTGCCAGCAAAGAGGAAGAAGATGCCTCCAAGGCCTAGGGGTTGTCCTGTTCACCCAACAGCCAACCTTCCTTGGTTTTGCCAAACGCCCGGGACTTCTTGCAAGATATTTCTAATTTTGTGTGACCTTACCCAGCAGTTATAGGATCTTGAAGGACAGATATTATCTCCAATGCATATCCACAAATGCCCCATTACGTTGTTGGGCAGGATCTCAGGTTGCGTTGGGTATCATTGATGGTTGCGTTGGGTATGATTGACGGCGAGATTTAGATCTTGGTGAGATGTAGGATCTGCTCTTAAGGTTTCCCTGAAATCCAGGTCTGGAGACTTCTTTCCATGCCTATCTATCTACTGTATAAAGAGCTTCTCTTTCCTAATGAATTGTGCCAATTGCATGCAAATAAGGGGACGTTGCTTTAAATATTAGTAAATAATGGCATGCATTAGGTCTAGGAGACGTTGCCTTCAATATTAGGACTAATTATAGGACTAATTAATGGGTGGAAAGTGTTTTGTGTGTAAAAGAGAACGGCAGCTAGAAATAAAGATCGTACTGGATGTCCTATTACATGGGTTGCACTAACCAAAATAATAATAATAATAAATGATGATGATGTTCTTTTGCAATTGCAAAGTTCCAGATTAGACCTTTCGGCTTCTAGGTTTGCTCTAAAACCCATCAATTTGCCTTTATTTACATTTTTTTATTCAGAATCATCTTAAAACAAGCCAAGGCTGGTTGAAGCAATCTGGAAGTCATGTTCTGGGCACTTTCCCAACTAAAACAGGTCAAACCAAAGAGTAAATTTGCCCTGAAATTACAACGAACTAACATTAGCTTTGGGTTAATATTGTGGCGGAAACAGAAGTCGGGGCAGGACGGAACTGAGATGCAAAACCCACTGTTCTACCCTGTTTCCCTGAAAATAAGACATCCCCAGAAAATAAGACCTAGTAGAGGTTTTGCTGAATTGTTAAATATAAGGCCTCCCCCGAAAGTAAGACCTAGTAAAGTTTTTGTTTGGAAGCATGCAGAATCGGTAAATGTACATACCATAGATTGTTGTACATGGAAATAAAGGTAGTAACAAGAAATAATAATAATAACAATAACAATAATAATAATAATAATAATAATAATAACTTTATTCTTGTATCCCACCTCCATCTCCCAGAAGAGATTCAGGGCAGCTTACACAGGGAAAGCCCAACAACAACATAAATTTACATACAAACAGAAATTTAAAACAGTAATTTAAAAACAGTATAGCAATAAAATGTAATATAGAAATTCTTGAAAGGATTCACAGTTTGGTTATGCTGTTTTATGATGACAACTACTGTACAGTAGATAATACATTTTCATTTTTAAAAATTCAACCATAAATGTGAATTTGTCTTTGTGGAAAAATAAGACATCCCCTGAAAATAAGACCTAGCGCATCTTTGGGAGCAAAAATTAATATAAGACACTGTCTTATTTTCGGGGAAACAGGGTATGTGGAAAACTGTTCGTATATTAATAAATATATTTATGATAATTTTGGTGGTTCCTCAATTTTTTTCCTGTTTTATAGATAGCCATGCGCAGCACATTAAACCGCCGAGCTGCTGAACTTGCTGACCGAAAGGTTGCCAGATTCGAATCCTGGGTTGGAATTCCTGGATTAATTCTCCCTTTACGTGCCAGCAGGTGGCAGCCTTGCTCCAGGTCTCGTTCCTCTTCCTTCTCTGGGAGTCCGCACTGCAGGATTGATGCGGATTGGATCCTGGGAGATGTAGTTGCACATATGCAAACTACAAAGTCCAGGGATCCCTAGCAAGGAGCCCAAGGCATTGGAAGAGGGGCCAAAGTGTATTGATTCTGTAGGGAAAAGGGGGAGGAGAAAGGGAGGGAAGGAAGGAAGGGATTATTATTATTATTTTGTTATGACACAGCAAACAAGATAGACATGCTGGATTTCATATCACAAAATCACAAGTCGAAGACTTCCCAAGTGTCTAGGACTGTGTGATGTATTATTATTATTATTATTATTATTATTATTATTATTATTATTATTATATTGTATGACACAGCAAACAAGATAGACATGCTGGATTTCATATCACAAAATCACAAGTCGAACACTTCCCAAGTGTCTAGGACTGTGTGATGTATTATTATTATTATTATTATTATTATTATTATTATTATATTGTATGACACAGCAAACAAGATAGACATGCTGGATTTCATATCACAAAATCACAAGTCAAACACTTCCCAAGTGTCTAGGACGGTGTGATGTATTATTATTATTATTATTATTTTATTATGGCACAGCAAACAAGATAGAAGGGGGAAGAGAAAGGAAGGAAAGGAAGGGAGAAGGAGGAGGAAAGAGGAAGGAAGGAAAGAAAGAAAAAGGAAGGAAAGAGAAAGAAAAGAGAGGAAGGAAGGGAGAGGAGGAAGAAGAAAAGAGAAAGAAAGAAAGGGAGGGAGGGAAGAAAGGAAGGAAGGAAAGAGAAAGAAAAGAGAGGAAGGAAGGGAGAGGAGGAAGAAGAAAAGAAAGAAAGAAAGAAAGAAAGAAAGAAAGAAAGAAAGAAAGGGAGGGAGGGAGGGAAGAAAGGAAAGAGAAGGGGAAGAGAGAGA
Source organism: Anolis carolinensis (assembly GCF_035594765.1). Taxonomy (NCBI): domain Eukaryota; kingdom Metazoa; phylum Chordata; class Lepidosauria; order Squamata; family Anolidae; genus Anolis; species Anolis carolinensis. Next base: position 24,978,555 of record NW_026943822.1, read on the forward strand.
GAGAGAGGAAGGAAGGGAGAAGGAGGAGGAAAGAGGAAGGAAGGAAAGGGGAAGGGAAGAAGGAAAAAGGAAGGAAAGAAAGAAAAGAGAGGAAGGAAGGGAGAGGAGGAAGAAGAAAAGAGAAAGAAAGAAAGGGAGGGAGGGAAGAAAGGAAGGAAGGAAAGAGAAAGAAGAGAAGGAGAGAGGAAGGAAAGGCAGAAGGATCCAAAGGGAGGGAAGAAAGAAGAGGAAGGAAGGAAGAGAAAGAATGCAAGAGGAAGGAAGGAAGGAAAGAGAGGAAGAGAAAGGATGGAAGGAAGGAAAGAAAAAGAATGGAGAAGGAGGAGGAAAGAGGGAGGAAGGAAAGGAGAAAAGAGTAAGAATGAAAGAGAAAGGAAGGAAGAGAAGGGAGGAAGGGGAAAGAAAGAGGAGGAGGAGGAGGGGAAAGAGAGAAAGGGGGGGAGAGAAGCAGAGATTGAGAGAGAGAGGGAAGGAGAGCAAGAAAGGGAGGAAGAAGGGAGCAGAGAAAGAGAGGAGGAGGAGGAGGAGGAGGAGGAGGAGGAGGAAGGCCAGCTGGTCCCGGGCTGATGACGCGCTTCCGGTGGTGCTGGTGCTGGTGCCCGGGCGGGGGTCTTGCAAGGGGAAGGCTGTGCAGGAGGAAGGGGAAGGGGCAGCACGCTCCCCTTTCTGCAAGACCCCCTCCTGCCTCCCTCCCTGCCATGCTGCTGCATTGAGGTAAGCCTGCCTGCCTGCCTGCCTGCCTGCCTGCCTCCTTCTTCCACCTGCAATGGGCGTTGCAATGCCCGGGATTGGTGCATGGGAGCATGCATGTGCCTCTCCCACTTGCATGGCTCCCACTGGGGCCTGGGTGGCTGGGTGGGTGGGTGGGCTGGGAAGCAGCCTCGCCCCTTGCATGCATTTGCACGCATGGCATTATTATTATTTTTTTGCATTTGCACACACATTGCATGCTTTTGCGTATACACACACACACATTGCATGCAGACACCATTTTTTGCATATATGTGTGTGTGTGTGTGTATATATATATATATATATATATATATAATATATTTATATATATAGTTTTTGCATCTACATACATGCATAGCATTTTATGCAGACACAATGTTTTGCATATACATATGTTGGCATCACACACACATTGCATGCAGACATCATTTTTTGCATATATGTGTGTGTATATATATATATATGTATATAATATATATTTATATATATAGTTTTTGCATCTACATACATGCATAGCATTTTATGCAGACACAATGTTTTGCATATACATATGTTGGCATCACACACACACATTGCATGCAGACACGATTTTTTGCATATATATAAATATATAGTTTTTGCAGCTACATACATGCATAGCATTTTATGCAGACACAATGTTTTGCATATACATATGTTGGCATCACACACACATTGCATGCAGACATCATTTTTTGCATATATGTGTGTGTATATATATATATATGTATATAATATATATTTATATACAGTAGAGTCTCACTTATCCAACATAAACGGGCCGGCAGAATGTTGGATAAGCGAATATGTTGGATAATAAGGAGGGATCAAAGAAAAGCCTATTAAACATCAAATTACATTATGATTTTGCCAATTAAGCACCAAAACATCATGTTATGCAACACATTTGACAGAAAAAAGTAGTTCAATACGCAGTAATGCTATGTAATAATTACTGTATTTACGAATTTAGCACCAAAATATCATGATATATTGAAAACATTGACTACAAAAATGCGTTGGATAATCCAGAATGTTGGATAAGCGAGTGTTGGATAAGTGAGACTCTACTGTATATAGTTTTTGCATCTACATACATGCATAGCATTTTATGCAGACACAATGTTTTGCATATACATATGTTGGCATCACACACACACATTGCATGCAGACACGATTTTTTGCATATATATAAATATATAGTTTTTGCAGCTACATACATGCATAGCATTTTATGCAGACACAATGTTTTGCATATATATAAATATATAGTTTTTGCAGCTACATACATGCATAGCATTTTATGCAGACAGAATGTTTTGCATATACATTTACTCACTGGCGTTCTGTCTCTGACACATATGTTGGCATCACACACACGCATTGCATTCAAACATTTTTTGCATATATATATATATATATATATATAGGTTTTGCATATACATGTGTTGGCATTTTGTACAGACATATAATATGTATATATAGGCATTTCATACCAACATTGCCTTGCCTAGTGCATGCATTTTTATAAATAGGTATTTTATACACACTTTTTTTGCATTTATCTACACACACACACATATAGCCATTTCATACAGACATAATTTTTTGCAATATATACATTCACATTTTATATATATTTTTGCATTTTATTTACCTGTTTTGCATTTCATTCATATGCATAGTGCTTTCCCCATAAATATCTGCATGTATAATAATTTTCTCATTTTATTTTATTATATGTGTATGTACATATGTCTATATACACAGTATATATGTGTGTATATTTATATATATATATATATATTGCTTTTTTGCATGCATTGCAAAAGGAAAAAAATGGGGAGGGCGGGCTCAGTAGTCATGGATATTTGCAAACACATCTCCCCGGAAAAGGCTTGGCTTTGGGTTGGGCCTGCCCTTGCAATTACGTTTATATATCTCTTTAATAATTATGCAACCCCCATTGAACGTCCCCCTGTTTGCAGGAGGCTGGGTTCCTCCCAGGGCCCAGTAATGAGCTATCAGTGCATTGATTGGCTGCTCCACCTGTCCATCAACCTGGACTCCTCCCCTTTTTGAAGGATTGGGTTGTCTGTTATCCACGGTTTCATTAATCAACTTTTGGCCAAATGTGTATACATGTAGATATATATACACACACACACACAGAGTTATACACATGTATAGATACACAGATATACATACACATATATACACACACATATATGCACACATTTAGAACTTAGATTATCTGTTCCTCATCTTTTGCACGGATCACACACATGCACATACACACACAGAGATATACGTGTATATATACATACCCAGGACAGGTATATATACACATACATATATGTACATCCATCCATAGGTATACATATACATACACAAATACACAGGTATACATACACAGATATACATACACACACATACATACATCCATAAGTATGCATGTACATACACAAACACACAGATATACATAGGTATACATACATACACACACATCCATCCATCCATAGATATACATATACATACACAGGTATACATATATACACACAAACATATACACATATACATCCACCCATAGGGATACATACACATACACACACACACATATACACAAAAAGGATGTACATACATAGATATACATGCATGTATACACATACATAGGTATCCATACTCTCATACACACATAGATATGCTGTGTCATAATAAAATAATAATGGCATTAATTTTGCAATGGAGGTGGCTCTGCTCTTTGCAATCTTTCACGTTGTGTCAGCATTTGGTGCCTTTAATTTGAAGGGTGTGGCAGCAGAGAGTCCCACACGTGCACGCCGCATTTTATTTTATTTTATTTTATTTTACGTCCCTGTCTTCTGAAGGCCAAGCGGTCATTTTCCCGGCACGGAAGGCATGCTCTGCTCTCTCCCGGGTGCGTGCCCTTTGCATGGAAACCAGGACGCATTATTCCTTATGGGGGACGGGACGGGACAAAGCCCGCCTTTGTGTGCGGATGGACACACAACACAACGGCCTCTTGCAAGGCCAACCCTGCCTTTGGCCTTTGAGATGGCTGGATTTCTCTTTGGCAAGGAAAAGGGCCCCGTTCTCGGTCGGTCACTGATGAGAAAGGCTTGCAAATTGAAAGTCTGAATTATGACTGTTGTTGTTGTTGTCATTGCCTTGAAAGGCTAGCAGAGAGAGCACAGGATCAATTATTATTATTATTATTATTATTATTATTATTATTATTATAAGTCTGAATTATGACTGTTGTTGTTGTTGTTGTTGTTGTCATTGCCTTGAAAGGCTAGCAGAGAGAGCACAGGATCAATTATTATTATTATTATTATTATTATTATTATTATTATTATTATTATTATAAGTCTGAATTATGACTGTTGTTGTTGTTGTTGTTGTCATTGCCTTGAAAGGCTAGCAGAGAGAGCACAGGATCAATTATTATTATTATTATTATTATTATTATTATTATTATTATTATTATAAGTCTGAATTATGACTGTTGTTGTTGTTGTTGTTGTTGTCATTGCCTTGAAAGGCTAGCAGAGAGAGCACAGGATCAATTATTATTATTATTATTATTATTATTATTATTATTATTATTATTACTACTACTACTACTACTATTGGTTTGCTGAGAGTTTTCCAGACTGTGTTTCCACTTTCCAGCAGCATTCTCTCCTGACGTTTTGCCTGCACCTGTGACAGCTGCAAAGTCAATCAGTGAGGGTCTCTGCATAGAGGTAGCCTGGCTGTTGTTGCCTGGAGGCATCCCGGGTAACACCTTTCTCTCCCCCCCCCTCAAACAAAGGATGCCTCCAGGCAACAACAGCCAGACTACTTCTAGGCAAAGGCCCTTGCTGATTGAGTGGCAGCCTTCTCTCCTGACGTTTCGCCTGCATCTGTGGCTGATGGCATCTCCAGAGGTTGGTTTGGAAATGAAGCAAGTGGGAGAGTTCATTTATATATGTAGGTATATGTGTGTGTGTATGTGTGTATATATATATATATACAGTAGAGTCTCACTTATCCAACACTCGCTTATCCAACACATTTTTGTAGTCAATGTTTTCAATACATTGTGATATTTTGGTGCTAAATTCATAAATACAGTAATTACTAAATAGCATTACTGCGTATTGAACTACTTTTTCTGTCAAATTTGTTGTATAACATGATGTTTTGGTGCTTAATTTGAAATAATAAACTAATTTGATGTGTAATAGGCTTTTCCTTAATCTCCTTATTATCCAACATATTCGCTTATCCAACATTCTGCCGGCCCGTTTACGTTGGATAAGTGAGACTCTACTTTATATATATTAATAATAGTAATAATAATAATAGTAATGTAATAATAGTAAACATCTAGGAGAAAGAGCACAATCTGAATTATTGCTATTATTATTATTATTGCCTTGCCTTAAATGTCTAGGAGAAAGAGAACGGTCTGAATTATTATTATTATTATTATTATTATTTATTAATTATGATGACGATGCCCCCCAACCATGCTCTTCCAAATGCCCCATAAGACCATGCCTCTTTGGTTTTCTCCATCGGGTTTGTGCTTTTTTCAATTCCCAAAGAGCAACAAAGGCCTTCCTTGCCTTCTAATTAAAGTGATTAAAGCACTAATTACCCATGGGAGGGTCCATGCGCAGCCGTTGCGCCGCATCATCATCCGGACCCAAAGGCCGAATGGGAACGCCGTGGACTCCCTTCATCATGATTTGGCCGAAACTTCAAGGCCTGGGACGCAATTACATGGCCGAGGGTTGCAGGCGCATTTTAATGCGGGGTTATGCTTGCACGTTGCACCTTAATTGCAATAACGAAGAAGGAAATTAGAAGCAGGCGCTTCTTCGCTGGCGGCGGTGAGAAGTTCAGATCCATCCTCAACGTCTACATAGGGCAAAATAGTGTGGCTGGACACCACAAAATAATAATAATAATAATAATAATAATAATAATAATAATAATAATAATAATATTAACAACAACAACAACCCTCAAGTTATCTCTGGGTGCATCATGGGTGGTTGAGTGTGCTCTCTGGCTGGAGGGTGAACTACAAATCCCACTATGTTGAGTCAGTCCCCTCAAACCCCTCCAGTAGGTTGAGTTAGTCATATGGATTCTATGTGCCAAGTCTGGTCCAGGTCCATCATCGCTGAACGTCGCAGTGCCTCTGGTTTTGGGTGAACTACAACTCTCAGGAAGAAAGATCAGTTCCTACCAAACCCTTCTGATAGGTTGAGTTAAATCATATGGATTCTATGTGCCAAGTCTGGTCCAGGTCCATCATCGCTGAACATCACAGTGCCTCTGGTTTTGGGTGAACTACAACTCCCAGCAAGGAAGGTCAGTTCCCAACAAACCCTTCTGGGAGGTTGAGTTAGTCATATGGATTCTATGTGCCAAGTCTGGTCCAGGTCCATCATCAGTGGAGGACACCGTTTCCCTGGTTGTGGGTGAACTACAACTCCCAGCAAGGAAGGTCAGTTCCCTAACCATGGACTTGGGGATGTCATGGAGATTCCATGTGCCAGGTTTGGTCCAGGTCCATCATCAATGGAGGTCACAGTTTCCCTGGTTGTGGGTGAACTACAACTCCCAGCAAGGAAGGTCAATTCCCACCAAACCCTTTGGGTAGGTGGAGATAGTCATATGGATTCTATGTGCCAGGTTTGGTCCAGGTCCATCATCAATGGAGGTCACAGTTTCCCTGGTTGTGGGTGAACTACAACTCCCAGCAAGGAAGGTCAATTCCCACCAAACCCTTTGGGTAGGTGGAGATAGTCATATGGATTCTATGTGCCAAGTCTGGTCCAGGTCCGTCATTAGTGGAGGTCACAGTTTTCCTGGTTGTGGGTGAACTACAAATCCCAGGAAGAAAGGTCAGTTCCCTAACCCAAACCCATCTGGTCAGCAAATGTCGGCATATCAGGGATGTAGAATCATAGAATAGTAGAGTTGGAAGAGACCTCATGGGCCATCCAGTCCAAGTTTGTGCGCCAAGTTTGGTCCAGATCCATCAGTGTTTGGGTTCAGAGTGCTCTCTGGATGTAGGTGAACTACAACTCCCCCGAATGAAGGTGAATTTCCCCCAAAGACCTTCCGTATTTCTTTGCTGTGCCGAATGAGATCCAGTTCCATCTTTGGTGGAGCTCAGACCGCTCTTGGGTTGCAGGTATCTGCAACAGGATACTCTATTATCCCATCGGATGGATTAATTTCCTGAACCGGAGACAATGCAGCTGGAGATCGGGATTGCCTTTTATGGGCGAAACGTTCCATCTCCGAAAACACAATTTGGAGGCTGCGAAAGGGGGAAGGAAGGAAGACGCTTTTGCTGCCTCGGCATTTTGGAAAACTGACCATGCAAATGCAAAGAGCTGCCTTTGCAAAGATGCATGTGCTGCATATGCATTTCCCGTGCAAACGTGGTTCCATGCAAGCTGGACATTTGCATCTTGCAAAAATTGGTTTCGTTTGCACAAGAAACTACGTTAGCTTCCAGGTGTTTGTGGTGGTTTCGTTGGATCAGGGAGAGAAAACTTGGCTTCGTGGGGAGATTCCTGGCCCGTTGTGTCATCCCCGCACGGCCCCGTTCGCATGTTGCACGCTCACCTAGCGTTGACCTCTTTCTGTGCATTTGGCTGCAAATGCAAACTGGACAATCCCTGGGAAAAGGAAGACGGGGATGGACCACAAAGGCCTCGTTTGGCCGGAATAATTAGACCCCCCAAATCTTCTCGCAACGGAAATTAAAACCTTGGGGTGCGTCTCAGTTGCAGAACAAATCCAACATAATTGCCTTGGCTCAATGCCACCGAGTCCCCGGGAGATGTAGTTTTGATCCTTCTCTGCAAAAGGATGCTGAGGCCTCGCTGAACTACAAATCCCAGCATTGCATTGAGTCAGTGCAATTAAATCACGAGACCACATCCTTCAAAGAGGAGCTCCCGGTGCAGCTTCCTTTGTTTGCTTTTGGCTCAATGCTGTCATTTTGCAAGGCCGTAAGCTTTCTCTGCCAAAGAATGCAAACTACACATCCCAGCATTGCGTTGCATTGCGTTGTGACAATTAAACTAGAGATGAAGTCCCTCAAAGAGGTTCTCCAGATACAGCTTCTCCTTTGGCTTTGCTATGGCACTAAGGTGACCGTATGATGCAAATCTAATGCGCAGCCGCATTTTGGGAAGGTCGTTGAGCCCAAAAAGGTGAGAGTTAGACTTAAATAAATAGGTTATTGGGGGGTCTGAGGAGACCACAAGGTGAATAAAGGTCAACAGTGTGATGTGGGAGCTAAGAGAGCCGATAGGATTCTCAGCGGCTGAATCAAGAGAAGGAAAGTGTCGCGATTGAGAGAAGAAGTTCCACTTTGGCCAGACTTCGTGACCTGGAATGACCTCCAGGAGGAGATGGACAAGATGGAAGGTGTCCAGAGAAGGGCCACCCAAATGGGCAAAGGTTTGGAAGCCACGGGAAAAGGAGAAGATCTGGAACAAAGGGCCGGAAAATAGCCAGAGGTATAGTCTTCTCCCGAAGGGAATGAACCTCAAGTGGATAGAAAAAATTATTTACTGCTGAATAGGATGCGATTGAGAGACTTTTCCTTCTGCTTTGGCCA
>NW_026943822.1:24989467-25024467 GCF_035594765.1 Anolis carolinensis
TAATAATAATAATAAATGACACAGTCCTAGACACTTGGGAAGTGTTTGACTTGTGATTTTGTGATACGAAATCCAGCATGTCTATCTTGTTTGCTTTGTCATAATAGTAATAATAATGATGATGATGAGGAAGAGGAGACCTGCTCCTCTGAGTGCGGTCATTAATGGAGTTCCGGCGCTCTTTCCCCTTTGGAGCGCATGCTTTGCCGCCGCCCGCATTGCTGAGCCGACAGAAATAGCTTTGCAACCTGAGACCCAACTCTGTTTTAGTGCGGCCGGCCGGGCGGTCAGAAATACCTCACACGGGGAAGCAGCCCGGCCTCGCAAAACGACCGGGACTTGATTAAAACGAGGGTTGCCTTTTAATTAAGCGGTCCTCCTCCCGCCGGGGCCCAGGACCGTTCCCATGAACCGCTTCCACTAGGATGCAAAACTCCGGATTCACGGAGCCGGTCGATGGCTGCAAGTTCATCCGGAATGCTAGGATGGTGCTGAGTCCTTTTGGACCTTTGCAGAGGGGTCTCTGACCCTCTCCCGGCGTGTAGTAAAGGTATGCATTGATGGGACTAGGCCACGGGTGGAAAGTGTCACATGCATGGCAAATCATCCTCTTGTTTGCAATTTCTGTCATTGTGGTTTTTCACTTTGGTGAAGGTCCGGTGCCCTTTGCCCCAGCCAATGTGGAAGGCTGGCTGTGTTGCCTATGTTTGGTTTATTTAGGCTAAGTTGCATGTACATTTAAGGGCAACATGTGACAATAATACAGTAATAATAATAATAATAATAGTAATGATAATAGTAATGATAATAGTAATGATAATAGTTATGGATGCAGTGTGCCTGTAGCATAACTGTATATGGCAAAACATGCATGCATTGCAACTACATGCACATTTAAGGGCAACATAATATAATAATATAAATAGTTTTGAATGCGGTGTAATGCTTGTAGCATAGCTGTACATACATGCATTGCAACTGTATGCATATTTCAGGGCAGCATGTGGTGGTGGTGATAATCATGATACTAATAATAATTATTATAATAATTATTATTATCTAATAACAGTTTTGGATGTGGTATGATGCTTATAGCATAGCTGTATATGGCAATACATATGCATACATGCATTGCAACTGCATGCATATTTCAGGGCAGCATGTGGTGCTGATGATCATGATATTTATTATTATTATTATTATTATTATATAATAACAGTTATGGATGTGGTATGATGCTTATAGCATAGCTGTATATGGCAATACATAAATGCATGCATGCATTGCAACTGCATGCATATTTCAGGGCAGCATGTAGTGGTGGTCATGATCATGATATTAATAGTAATAGTTATTATTATTATTATTATTATATAATAACAGTTATGGATGTGGTATGATGCTTATAGAATAGCTGTATATGGCAATACATGTATGCATGCATGCATTGCAACTACATGCATATTTCAGGGCAGCATGTGGTGGTGGTGATGATCATGATAATAATAAATTATTATTATTATTATTATTATTATATAATAACAGTTATGGATGTGGTATGATGCTTATAGCAGAGCTGTATGTGGCAATACATGTATGCATGCATGCATTGCAACTGCATGCATATTTCAGGGCAGCATGTGGTGGTGATGATCATGATAGTAATAAATTATTATTATTATTATTATTATTATTATTATTATTATTATTATTATTATATCATAACAGTTATGGATGTGGTATGATGCTTATAGCATAGCTGTATATGGCAATACATGTATGCATGCATGCATTGCAACTGCATGCATATTTCAGGGCAACATATGATGATGATATATTAATAATAGTTATGGATGCGGTGTGATGCTTGTAGCATAGCTGTATATTGCAAAACATGCATGCATTGCAATTGCATGCACATTTAAGAGCAACATGAGATAATATAATATAAATAATAGTTTTTAATGTGGTGTAATGCTTGTGGCATGCATGTATGCATTGCAACTGCGTGCATATTTCAGGGCAACGTGATGATGATGTTGATGATGATGTTGATGAAGATGTGGATCTACATTGTAATTGGGTTCTTTATGGGTGTCTTTTGGGGGTTGTCTGTTGTTTCCGCTCATGGCAAAACTTCACCGGCGGCCCTTGATGGGGAATTAAGAGCTGTGCTTGACGAAGCATCTCTAAACGAGCAGAATTAAGTTGGAATAAACAGCATGAAGCGCAGAGCGTGAGGGATAGCGGGGCGCTCTCAATGCATGAATGCACACAGGCTTTAAATAATTGAATGCCGGGTTTGCCGCCTTAAATCATTAAGATGCATCTCGGGGGCCAAATGCAGCCCATGAGTCTCTGTCTGTGGCTCCTTTGGTCAACTATGGAAGGTTTATGGAGTCTATGATAAGTCTAATGACGTTTATGGAAAGTCTATTGAAGTCTGTGCAAAGTCTATGGGGTCTACGAAAAATCTACTCAAGGTTATGGAAAGTCTACATAAACTTTCCACAGTCTACATAGACTCTATGCAAAGGTTATGGAAGGTCTTTGGAGTCCATTGATTGTCTTTGGAATCCATGCAAAGTCTATGGAAGGTCTTTGGAGTCCATTCAAAGTCTGTGGGAAGGTCTTTAGAGTCCATGGAAGGTCTTTGGAGTCCATGGATGGTCTTTGGAGTCCATGCAAAGACTATGGAAGGTCTTTGGAGTCCATGGATGGTCTTTGGAGTCAATGCAAAGCCTATGGAAGATCTCTGAAGTCCATGCAAAGTTTATGGAAGGTCTTTCGAGTCCATGCAAAGTCTATGGAAGGTCTTTGAAGTCCATGGAAGGTCTTTGGAGTCAATGCAAAGTCTTACGGAAGGTCTTTGGAGTCCATGGAAGGTCTTTGGAGTCCATGCAAAGTCTATGGAAGGTCTTTGGAGTCCATGCAAAGACTATGGAAGGTCTTTGAAGTCTATGAAAAGTTTACTGAAATTTATGGAAAGTTTCCAAAATCTGTTGAAAGCAATTGTTTGCAAGTCCTTCAAGGAATCCTCTGATGGAAATGTACTAGACATTCGCCCTGAGGTTTTCCTCCGAAGAATTGTCCTGCTCTCCTTCCTCCCTTCCCCTCCTCCTTTTTCCCTTTCTCGTTCTCCGTTTCTCGTTCTTTCCAAAGCCCAAGAGCGAGGGTTGGGTCCCGTGGAGGGCAACACACCCACCCGATGCAATGCAGTGCATTCCCTGTTTGTTTGCTTGCTCAGAAAGGCATGCATTCCTTTTATTCTCTCTGGATTGATCGTGCAAATCCACGGCCAAAAAGAAAAAAAGGTTTGCCTCTCTCTCTCTCTCTCTTAATGGGAGGAATTTGCTAATTGCTTGATGGAAAAGGTCCAAATTGGGGCATGTGTTTGCACTTTGCAGGAAGAAATCTTAGAACAAGGCCTCTTAGAACAAGGAGCGGATGAGAAGGAAGGGTGGCCCTGTTCTGTGGGTAGATGATCCTTGAGTATTTTTTTGGAGAAGGACTCGTTTTATTTATGTATTTATTTATTTACAGTATTTACATTCCACCCTTCTCATCCCGCTCAGAGCAGATCACAGTACTTGGCAAACATTCAATGCCATTAGACATACGACGTATATAGACAGACACAGAGGCAATTTCACGTTTTTCCAGCTTCCGGCGTCCTGGGCGTTATGCTCGATTCTGGCCACAGGGGGAGCTGCTGCTTCTCCGTCCACTTGTGACACCCGAGTCCTTGATGGTAGTACTTCCTCATTCTTCCACAGTTAAATTAGCCTCCCGCATAAAGCTGTACCTAAATTTCCTACTTGACAGATGCAACTGTCTTTCAGGCTACTTAGTTCAAAAGCAAGCTGTATTAATTATCGAGACTTCATTGATTATAAATATTACTTTTTTAAAGTCCTAATAATGCTTGTCATCCAGGTCTGTTGCTTTGGGAAGATCCGTCTTTCTCCCAAGAATGCAGAGAGAATCCTGGGCGGAAACGTTGGCACCGCTGTTTGGATGCTGCATTGTTAATGATGATGATGATGATGATGATGATGATGATGATTTAATTCAAAAAAGAAAAGGCCAGGCACCCACTCCCTTCCTAACTATGCCGAGCATCTGGCTGCAAATCATCATCTGTATCCTTCCCTTTCTGGAAGGGGAAAAAGTGAGCCAAAACACACGTAAACACACAAAACAGGGCTTGTTTTCCATGCCGTTTGATACCGCTCGCAGTGCCGTGTCTCCGTGGGAGTGGGATTTGTAGTTCATCAAGGCGGAGGGGGCCGGGGACCTTGGGAAACTACAACTCCTGGGATTCTGAATCATTTCAGCCAAAACAGTGCCAAATAGTGGTGTGCATTTGTATGGAACCGCGGTTCGTTTCGTTTAGTTTCATTCCGTTTCGGCTCATTTTCTTTTTTGTCTCCGCTTCCGAATGAGATTTTGGTCCAAAAATGGTGCCTGTACGAAACTAATACACAAACAAAACAAATGAAACAAATACAGTAGAGTCTCACTTATCCAACATAAACGGGCCGGCAGAACATTGGATAGGCGAATATGTTGGATAATAAGGAGGGATTAAGGAAAAGCCTATTAAACATCAAATTAGGTTATGATTTTACCAATTAAGCACCAAAACATCATGTTAGATAAGAAATCTGGCAGAAAAAGTAGTTCAATACGGAGTAATGCTATGTAGTAATTACTGTATTTATGAATTTAGCACCAAAATATCACGATATATTGAAAACATTGACTACAAAAATGCGTTGGATAATCCAGAACGTTGGATAAGCGAGTGTTGGATAAGTGAGACTCTACTGTACCGTGCCCAACATTAGCACCAAACTGCATTAATTCTCCAGTGTGGAATTGGGAAAAGAAGGACCCTCGGTTCCCGGTCCGTCGCCGTCCTATTAAACTTTAACTCCAAACCGGTTTCTCCGCAACTCCTTCCATTGTTCTCGGAAGAAGTTGCAAAACTGCTTGGTTTTTAATCTGAGGATCTCTTGGAAGTCTTGGCATTCTTTCTCGTTTGGCGAGAGGTTGGCCCGCTGGCCATCTGTCCAGAGAGGATATCCTGTTCGGAGCAGGGGGTTAATAGGTTAATAATGTTGGTATATATATATATATACATAGGGACACGTTTGGGGCACAGGGGCCTCGTTTGCAGGAATTGTTCTGACGGGGCTTTGTTCGCGTTGGGGATTTCATATTCATTCTGTATATTTTAATAGCATTGCCTTGCATTGAGGATGATGATGATGATTTCTGAGTCAGTGTCCTTTGGATATATTATTATTATTATTATTATTATTATTATTATTACAGTAGAGTCTCACTTATCCAACATTCTGGATTATCCAACGCATTTTTGTAGTCAATGTTTTCAATACATCGTGATATTTTGGTGCTAAATTTGTAAATACAGTACAGTAGAGTCTCACTTATCCAACACTCGCTTATCCAACGTTCTGGATTATCCAACGCATTTTTGTAGTCAATGTTTTCAATATATCGTGATATTTTGGTGCTAAATTCGTAAATACAGTAATTACTACATAGCATTACTGTATATTGAACTACTTTTTCTGTCAAATTTGTTGTATAACATGACGTTTTGGTGCTTTATTTGTAAAATCATAACCTAATTTGATGTTTAATAGGCTTTTTCTTAATGCCTCCTTATTATCCAACATATTCGCTTATCCAACATTCTGCCGGCCCGTTTATGTTGGATAAGTGAGACTCTACTGTAATTACAACATAACATTACTGCGTATTTAACTCCTTTTTCTGTCAAATTTGTTGTCTAACATGATGTTTTGGTGCTTAATTTGTAAAATCATAACCTATTTTGATGTTTAATAGGCATTTCCTTAATCTCTCCTCATTATCCAACATATTCGCTTATCCAACGTTCTGCCGGCCCGTTTACGTTGGATAAGTGAGACTCTACTGTATTATTATTTGATACAAAAAAAGATGATTTCAGTTCACAGCAAAAAAGATCAGTTTGCTGGCCACGCCCACTCATTTGCATAGTTCTCCTGATAGGCCTCTGAGTTAGTATCGAGTGACTAGGCCACGCCCATCATTTGTATAGTGCTGCTGATAGGCCCCCGAGTTAGAATAGAGTGACTCAGCCACGCCCCCTCATTTGCATGGTGTTACTGATAGGCCACTGAGTTAGAGTTGTGACTAGGCCACGCCCCCTCATTTGCGTAGTGTTACTGATAGGCCCGTGAGTTGGAATAGAGTAGCTAGGTCACACCCACTCATTTGCATAGTTGTGCTGTGGGTCAGTCTTCCACCAGAAAAAGCACCAAGACACACGCTGGTAGATTCCAAGAGGTTTTATTGTACAGAATACCAGAATCTTCTCTTTGGCCCATTTATATAGGGGCTCTCACATACCAGAGGGTCATTGAGGTTTTATGGCTGGCCTGTTTTATGGCTGGCATCAGCCGTCAAAGATTGGAGATCATGACGCTAGGCCACACCTCTTCATTTGCATATGCCCCGCCGTAACCTTCCCCGCTTCCTCCCCTCCAGGTGAGCCCTCCCTGTGGTACCACCACCGCCGCCATGGTGTCGCTGTCACTGAAGGTGTGCGTCCGGCAGGGCAACGTGGTCAAGACCATGCAGTTCACGCCCGGCACTGCCGTCTACGACGCCTGCCGCATGGTCCGGGAGAGGGTCCCCGAGGCCCAGGCCGGGCAAGGTAGGCGTCCGCACGGGGCTGAGTTAACCCACTTCCGTGCCACTTGGGATCGGGCCGGTGGCGCACAGAGCCTGGAGTGGCATAGGATTCAGCCACAGTCATTAAAGCGGTACTAAACTGCATCAGTCCTACTGTGTGGATGCACCCAATGACTATTATTATTTATTAAATTATTATTATTATTATTATTATTATTATTATTATTATTATTATTATTATTATTGGTGTTTTCTACTTGATTGGATGGATGGATGGAGGGATACCGGAGGAAAATAGAGTTATTGGCGGATAGTGAGATGAGACATTGAGGTTAGATGTGAATACATCTAACCTCAATAGATGGATGAATAGATAGATAGATGTATTGGTCGATAGATAAATGAATAAGTAGATACTGGAGATAGATAGATGATAGATAGATCGATCAATTGATTTATTGGTGGATTGATAGATAGACAGATAGATACTGGAGATAGATAGATGATAGACAGATCAATCAATTGGTTTATTGGTGGATAGATAGATAGATGATAGATAGATCAATCAATTGATTTTATCAGGCACAATCGTTTGCTCATTTCTGCTCTTTCTAGTGTATTTATAATTCAGTCCCTTTTCTCCCACTTTCTGCGCAGAATATTCTGTTTTCCGCTCCAAATTTCCCGTATTTTTGCAGAAAGTCCTTTCCCGACGAACCCGGCTCCTGAATGTCATGCCGTTTCAGGCATTCGCTCTAAATGGCTTTGTATTAGGCGCTTCATTTCCTTCGGTCGCGCCGCTTTCATTAATTAGCGTTGAGCAATTAAAGCTCCACAGTTGCCGAGAAGGAAGAAAAGACGACGAAGAAAAACCCAAGGGACTTCTCGAGAAACGGGGTGCATCCACACGGGAGGATTAATGCAGATCGGTACCGCTTTGCTGTAACTTAGTGCTATCCAGGCAGTTGTAGTTTTTGCAAGGTCTTCTTCCTCTTGGGGGCTGTTCTGGGTTTTCTCTCAAATATATTCCCTTCGTTCCGCAGCTTCGGATTATGGGTTATTCCTCTCCGATGAAGATCCGCGGAAAGGCATTTGGTTGGAAGCCGGAAGGACCCTGGATTATTATATGCTGCGGAACGGGGTATTATTATTATTATTATTATTATTGACACAACGACATAGTATGACACAGCGAACAAGATAGATATGCTGGATCATTATTGTTATTAATATCATTATTATTTGGAGACCAGGAGCCATATTATTATTATTATTACTATTATCATCATCATCATAATTTGAAGAACAAGGGTATTATTATTATTATTATTGACACAACAACATAGTATGACACAGCAAACAAGATAGATATGCTGGATTATTATTGTTATTAATATCATTATTATTTGGAGACCAGGAGCCATATTATTATTATTATTACTATTATCATCGTCATCATAATTTGAAGAACAAGGGTATTATTATTATTATTATTGACACAACAACATAGTATGACACAGCAAACAAGATAGATATGCTGGATTATTATTGTTATTAATATCATTATTATTTGGAGACCAGGAGCCATATTATTATTATTATTACTATTATCATCATCATCATAATTTGAAGAACAAGGGGATTATTATTATTATTATTATTGACACAACGACATACTATGACACAGCGAACAAGATAGATATGCTGGATTATTATTGTTATTAATATCATTATTATTTGGAGACCAGGAGCCATATTATTATTATTACTATTATCATCATCATCATAATTTGAAGAAAAAGGGGATTATTATTATTATTATTATTATTATTATTATTATTGACACAACGACATAGTATGACACAGCGAACAAGATAGATATGCTGGATTATTATTATTAATAATATCATTATTATTTAGAGACCAGGAGCCATATTATTATTATTACTATTATCATCATCATCAAGGGGATTATTATTATTATTATTATTTGGAGACCAAGTAGCATATTATTATTATTATTATTATTATTATTATTATTATTATTATTATTAGAACAGGGGGCATATTATTATTATTATTATTATTATTATTATTATTATTATTATTATTATTATTTGGAGACCAGACGACATGTTGTTGTTACTATATTTTGAAATCGATAGGCTTCTTATTATTACTACTATTATTATTTGGAGACCAGATGGCATATTATTCTTACTATCATCATCATCATAATTTGGAGACCAGGAGTCATTATTATTGTTATTCTTATTATCATCATCATTATTTGGAGACCAGGCAGCATATTATTATTATTATTATTATTATTATTATTATTATTATTATTACTATTATTATTTTGTGACCAATGGGATTATTATTATTTGGAGTCCAGCGGGTATATTGTTGTTGTTGTTGTTGTTTATTTATGCCCTACTTTTTCTCTCCACAAGGAGACTCAAAGCGACTATTATTATTATTACTACTATTATTATTATTACTGTATTGTATTTATACCCCACTTGTTCTCTCCACAAGGAGACTTAAAGAGATTCTGATGGTGATGAGAATTGTTATTATTTTCCGTTTTCAGGACGTGCTGGAGTACAAGAAGAAGCAGCGGCCGCAGAAGGTGCGTATGCTGGACGGGTCGGTCAAGACGGTGATGGTGGACGACTCCAAGACGGTTGGGGAGTTGCTGGTCACCATCTGCAGCCGCATCGGTGAGACTCCTCCCATTCGCTCCAACCTTCACTCATCTATATATATAAAAGAGTGATGGAATCCTGGCGACCGACAAAACAACAAAACTAAACACCCCACAACCTCGAAAATTGACAGCACAACCCCTCATCCATGCCTCTAGGTTGATACAACAAAAATAAAAGAAAAATAAAGTCCTAATTAGAGGGAGAGGAATAATTGTTTTTATCCAATTGCTGCCAGTTAGAAGGCTAAGATCTGCCCACTTGGTCTCCTAGCAACCCACTCAGCTCAGGGGACAGGCAGAGTTAGGCCTCACTTAGGCCTCTTCCACACTGCCTATAAAATACAGACACCACCAGACAACGCCACAGCAACGCGTGGCCGGGCACAGCTAGTATTATATACATTAATGTAATGCTACCATTGGGGACGCTCTCTGGACGTCCTCCGGATCGCAGTGGTCCGGGTGAGAACGGCCACCCCTTCCCTCTCCCATCCCGGGACCTCATCACAGTCGTAGTCACATTGTCCTGAGTGGGAGAGGGACCCACGTCTGCATCAAAGTGTTGCACTGTGCTTCCGGACGAACTCTCTGTCAGAATATTTGCAGCGCAGCAGTAGTTGGATGGAAGCAGTGGAGCACAGAACGAAGAGACACTCAGAGACGTTGGTAAAACTATCTACAAAGTTTTACTGTATGCAGCAGTAATCAACACAAACAGGCTTACAGACGAACACAGGACTGTTCTGTTCCCCAACAGAACTTGACTCAAACTCTAGCCAGACAGAACTCAACTGAACTGACGCAATCGGTATGCACAAACACTTGTGTCTGGATACTCCCTAGTTCCAGCCACACATCAAGGTCATCCTAGCTTCTTGGCAATTAACTCTTTCCACACTATGGTACATTCTGGATGATGCAATCAGTTGCAATACAAGCATGGCACAAATTGCTTTTAAACACTATCAATACACAAATTCCACATTAACACTCTCAAGGGGCACAACCGTTGAGGACTACTATCGGGGCGTCCTCCGGGTCGCAGTGGTTCGGAGTGGAAGGAGGACAAGAGGCGGGGTTTTACGACATCCTCCAGTGTTACTCGGTGGTTACTTCCTGTGGAAGCATAGCATAGAGTCATGCTGGAGGACCTAGAAAATTCCTAGAGATGACATGGTATTATTTGGGGAGAGGGGGGACCCTATGGGTTTAGTCTGAGCCTCCTCTGTGTCCCTTCCAGGAATCACCAACTACGAGGAGTACTCCTTGATCCAGGAGACCGTGGGCAGCGAAGAGAAGAAGGAGGAGGGCAGCGGGACCCTCAAGAAGGAAAGGACGCTCCTCCGGGACGAGAAGAAGATGGAGAAGCTCAAGGCCAAGCTCCACACCGACGATGACTGTGAGTTCGTTCAAGAATAGTAATATACCATCATAGTGTAGGGCAGCTGCGTCTACACTGCGGGATTAACGCACTTTAATTGCACTTTTCTCTGCTTCCCAGTGAACTGGCTGGACCACGGCCGGACCTTCCGGGAACAGGGCGTGGAGGAGAGCCGGACGCTCCTCCTCCGGCGCAAGTTCTTCTATTCGGACCAAAACGTCGACGCCCGGGACCCCGTCCAGCTCAACCTCCTCTACGTCCAGGTACCACAAACCCCCCTCTCGGTCCGCACCCCACATTTAACCCACTTGGGTGCCCCTTTGAGGTGTCATGGCAACTGCTATGAATGCCTTTTATATATTATATTAAATATTGAAATTATATAATATTGCAATTATATGGTGTTATTTGTTCTCCAGTCTTTTTATATATTAAATATAATATATATATATATATATATATATTCTAATATTAAACTACTAGCTGTGCCCGGCCACGCGTTGCTGTGCCGTTGTCTGGTGGTGTTGGTGAGAAATTGTTGAGGGAGTGGTGGTATTGAATATCTGTTGTATGGTTGTCTTTATGTTTAGTATGCACACCGAAGTGGATTATATGGCAGTGTGGAGTCAAGATAATCCAGTTCAAAGCAGATAATATAAGATTCTAAATGGGTTATATAGCTGTGTGGAAGGGCCTTGACTCTACACTGCCATATAATCCAGTTAAAATCAGATAATCTGTGGAAGAGGCCTAAGTGAGGCCTGTCCCCTGGGCTGGGTAGATTGCTAGGAGACCAAGTGGGCGGAGCTTAGCCTTCAAACTGGCAGCAATTGGATAAAAACTATTATCCCTCTCCCTGTAATTAGGACTTTATTTTTCTTTTCTTTTTGTTATATCAACCTAGAGGCATGGATGATGGGTTGTGTTGTCAAATTTCGAGGTTGGGAGGCCTGTAGTTTTGTTGTTTTCTCCGCTGCCCTGATGCCATCACTCTTTTATATATATAGATATTGTATTATTTATTCTACACTATTTTCTATATTCTATTATATATATTAAAATTATATTATAATATTAAATATATATATATATATATTGTTGTTGTTGTTGTTATTTCCTCCCTTTCTTTGAGGCCCGGGATGATATTTTGAACGGCTCGCACCCAGTCTCCTTTGAAAAGGCCTGTGAGTTCGGGGGCTTCCAGGCCCAGATCCAGTTTGGACCTCACGTGGAGCACAAGCACAAGCCGGGCTTCCTGGAGTAAGAGTGTCTATATTATTATTATTGTCATTCTTATTATTAATAATAATTTTTTGCTTTCTTTCTCGACTTGGTGAACTCGATCGGCAGCCCTTCCCTAATTGGCTGGCGCTTGGTGGGCGGAGCCAAGGCTGGCCAATCGGCTGCCAGGGATGTCCGGATGAAACTCGGAAATGTCGGGGAATGCTTTGACGACGTCCTTTCTGGTCTTTGCAGCCTGAAAGAGTTCCTTCCGAAGGAATACGTCAAGCAGCGCGGGGCCGAGAAGAGGATCTTCCAGGTACGAGTCTCGTTACAGCTGAATTATTTGCATTGCGTTGTGGTCTGATGTATACGGAGCATCTTTGGGCAGAAGCGCAAGTGCAGCGGCAGAGGCAGCGGTGGGCAGACGCTCTCCTTCCGCTCCCGTTGGCACATCGCAGCGTCTATTTCTCTCTCTTCGTTTATTTTTGCATTCGGTGCATTTTCCTTCCGAGGGATTGAGCACATTTTTAACGCTCTCCGGCTACAAAACAGCGCGTTTGCAAAGGCACGGGTTATGTAAGCGCTGGGTTTTTTATATCCCCCCCCCCCCCCCACATCCTTTTCTTGCTTATTTATTTTTATTTATTTTGGACAAAACCAGAAGGCTTTTTGCAAATTTGCATTGGAGATTTCGGGAGATAACGGAGCAGAGAGGCAGCAAAGAAGGTCCCGGAGATCGGAGTATTCGGCAGCTTTGTGGCTCAATCAAATACAATTATTACTGTTATTATTACTATTATTGTCATTCCCATTATTATTATTATAATCACTATTAACTGTTATTATTGCTATTTCTATTATTACCATTATCATCATTACACGAATACTTCTTTTATTACTATTACTGTCATTGATAATTATTTCTGTTATTACTGATTACTACTATTACTATTATTATCATTACCATTATTATTATTATAATCACTATTAGCTATTATTATTGCTATTTCTATTATTATTACCAGGAATACTTCTTTTATTATTTTTGCTGTCATCGATAATTATTACTATTTTTATTGATTACTACAATTGCTATTATTACGATTATCATTACTATTATTATTATCAATACTTACTACTATTAAGTATTATTATTGCTATTTCTATTATTACCATTATCATCATTACCATGAATACTTCTTTTATTACTATTATTGTCATTGATTAATATTACTGTTATTATTGATTACTACTATTGCTATTACTATTATTATCATTACCATTATTATCATCATCACTATTGACTGTTATTATTGCTATTTCTATTATTACCATTATCATCATTACCATGAATACTTCTTTTATTACTTTTACTGTCACTGATAATTATTGCTATTATTACTGATTACTACTATTGCTATTATTACGATTATCATTACCATTATTATTATCTACACTTATTACTATTAAGTATTATTATTGCTATTTCTATTATTGCTGTTATCATCATTACCATTAATACTTCTATTATTACTATTACTGTCATTGCTAATTATTATTGCTGATTACTACTATTACTATTGTTATCACTAGTATTACTATTATTACTACTATTACTGCTGTTATTACTCTGTTACTACTCTCATCATCATCTTTAATATTATTATTATTACCAGTGCAATTATTATTGCTACTATTGTTACCATTATTATCACTATTATCCTATCCTCATAACAACAACAACAACAACAATAATAATAATAATAATAATAACAGAATCCTAAAGTTGGGGGGGGATTCCAAAGGCCATTCAGTCCAACCCAATAATAATAATAATATGATAGAATCTTATTGGTGGAAGGAACCTCTAAAGGCCATCAAGTCCAACGTAATAATAATAATAATAATAATAATAATAATAATAATAATAATAATAATAATAATAATAGAATCCTAGGGTTGGAAAGGACCCCAAAGGCCATCCAGTCCAACCCAATAATAATAATAATAATAATAATAATAATAGAAAAAATATAATCTTATTGATAGAAGGGACCTCTAAAGGCCATCAAGTCCAACGTAATAATAATAATAATAATAATAATAATAATAATAATAATAATAGAATCCTAGGGTTGGAAGGGACCCCAAAGGCCATCCAGTCCAACCCAATAATAATAATAATAATAATAATAATAGAAAAAATATAATCTTATTGATAGAAGGGACCTCTAAAGGCCATCAAGTCCAACGTAATAATAATAATAATAATAATAATAGAATCCTAGGGTTGGAAGGGACCCCAAAGGCCACCCAGTCCAGCCCCTTCCTGCCATAAAGGAGGGCACAATCTGATCCCTCCCGGCAGATGGCCACCCAACCCCTGCTTAGTACTGGTAATAATGATAATGATAATAATAATGCTGTTTCCCGGCTTCATCGCTCTTCTTGGGAAGCTGCCCGGCGTCACTTTGCATTTGCAGCCGCCCTTTGCAGAGCGGGCTCGTGGCCACGGGCGTTCACACCAAGGAAATGTCATGGCATTCGGATCCGGGGGGGGGGGCTATCCCCCCTCCTCCTCCTCCTGGTTTCTCGCTGGGATTAATGAGGCCTGACACTCGGAAAAGAAAAGAACCGTTGGGAGGCTCCCTTTTCGCAATTGCACGGCGCTCCCGCTTGGGAGGGAAGGAGGGAGGGGGCCTGTCATTTCAGACGTGGATATTTCTAATTCTAATTTCTAATACCGGAACGAGAAGGGCTGGCGGACCCTCACCCTTTCCTTCCTTTCCTTCCTTCCTTCCTTCCTTCCCAGGAGCACAAAAACTGTGGCGAGATGGCGGAGATCGAGGCCAAGGTCAAGTACGTGAAGCTGGCGCGCTCCCTCCGCACCTACGGCGTCTCCTTTTTCCTCGTGAAGGTAATCAACCAATCATAATAATAGTAATCAATAACCAATAATAATCAATAACTAATAACCAACACTAATCAATAGTTAATAATAATCAATAACTAATAACCAATACTAATCAATAATTAATAATAATCACTAACAACCAGCACTAATCAATAATAATAATAATTTTATTCTTGTACCCCGCCTCTATCTCCCCACAGGGACTCAGGGCGGCTTGCAAATGCAAAAGAGTATACATACAAAAACATCAAACATATAATCAATAACAATAATCAATCACAATCAATAACTAATAACCAATACTAATCAATAACTAGTAACCAATACTAATCAATGACTAATAAACCAGTACTAATCAATAATTAATAATAATTAATAACCAATAATAATCAATAACTGATAACTAACACTAATCAATAATTAATAATAATCAATAACTAATAACCAACACTAATCAATAATAAAAATAGTAATAATTTTATTCTTGTACCCCACCTCTATCTCCCCACAGGGACTCAGGGCAACTTATAAATGCAAAAGAGTATACATACAAAAACATCAAACATATAATCAATAACCAATAACTAATAACCAATACTAATCAATAACTAATAACCAATACTAATCAATAACTAATAAACCAATACTAATCAATAATTAATAATAATGATTAATAACCAATAATAATCAATAACCAATAATAATAGCCGATAATAATCCCCCTTGCATTCCGTGAGCTTTGTCTGTCCTGTGTTTGCAGGAGAAGATGAAGGGGAAGAACAAGCTGGTCCCGCGCCTGCTGGGCGTCACCAAGGAGTCGGTGATGCGCGTGGACGAGCGCACGAAGGAGGTGCTGCAGGAGTGGCCCCTCACCACCGTCAAGCGCTGGGCCGCCTCCCCAAAGAGCTTCACCCTGGTAAAGACCCCACGGAAAGAAACGGGGGTCCACCTGCACATCGTAACATTGTCTACATACAAATCCCCACTTCTTCTTCATGGTGTCTGTGAATGCGCACTTATGGAGTTTACTCTACCTGTGCAATATCATGCACATATCTTTATATGTATATCGTCGCCTGTTCCAGTAACCAAGGCACGGCTGTCTTTGCAGGATTTTGGCGAGTATCAAGAGAGTTACTACTCGGTGCAGACGACAGAAGGCGAGCAGATCTCGCAGCTGATCGCCGGCTACATCGACATCATCCTCAAGAAGGTACAACCTCGGAAGAAACAATAATAGGGTTTTCAGTTGGAGACTCCACTGGGGTCCCATAGCCCACGGTTGGAGAGCTCTTCGCATCCGAAACGTCTCTAATCTTTGAACGGACCGGGCTGTGGCGTAGCTGCAATAAGTTACTGCTGAGTTTGAGGCCAGCCCAGGTCGGATTGAGCTCCCAACCTTAATAGCCTAGCTCGTTGTTGAACTAAGCAGCTCGAAAAATAGTTGCATCCATCCAGTAGGAAATTTAGGTACTCTTTATGCAGGGAGGCTAAATAATAATAATAAATAATCTTGCAAGGAACAGAGTTGGAGCTCTCCTGCTCTCTTTTGCAGAAGCAAAGCAAGGACCGCTTTGGGCTGGAAGGGGATGAGGAGTCGACGATGCTCGAGGAGTCTGTCTCGCCAAAAAAGTAGGCTCAGTTACGCACCCGAATCTGCCGGGGAATCCGCTTTGGGCTGCCCAATGCCAAGCTCCTCTCTTTCCCTTCCCTGGGCAGGTCGACCATCCTGCAGCAGCAGTTCAACCGGACGGGGAAAGTGGAGCACGGGTCGGTGGCCCTGCCGGCCGTCATGCGCTCGGGGTCCACCGGGCCAGAGCCCTTCAACATGGGCAGCATGCCTTCGCCACAACAGCAGGTCACCGTGGGACAGATGCACCGCGGGCACATGCCCCCCTTGGTAACGCCCCCCCCCCCCCCGGGAGTCCGTTTGACCCTATGCATGTATCAGTAGAAAGATGTGTATGTGCATACCATGCATACTTACGTAATACACTACATACATATATGCAATACTTACATATCGTGGTAGTAGGTGGGTTACAGAATAAGTAAACACATAAACATTGTAAAAATGCTATAAATACACATATTAAAATGTATTTCTATAAAGCACACATACATACAATACATACCATACGTACATACATAGAATATATAGACAATACATATATACATACATACAATGAATATGTACAGTACATACAGATAGTACATGCACACAATATATTTTCATCACTATGTATTATGTATAATATATATACATTTATACATACGTAACATTGATGGTTTTCATCATTATCTCCCAATGTCCATATATATATATATACACACACACGGATATATTTACAGACTGATTATTTTCATCCTTATTGCTCTGCATATATGTAAATGTATACTATATATGTGTGCATGCATTCATTCACATCCACAGATCTTGTTGACGTGGATGTTTACCCTCCTCCTTATCTCCCTGTGCAAATGGAGGGGGGTCTTGGCTTGGCACCGATGTATTGCGAATCCTTCTCTGCTTCCCTTGCAGACTTCTGCCCAGCAGGCCCTGATGGGGACCCTCAACACCAGCAGACAAGCCGTCCAGCAGGCCCAGGCCGATCTCACCGAGGTGGACAGCCTCCCGCCGTTGGGCAACGACATGGTGGGTCTCCCGTCCCCGGATCCCCATCGGGAGCCCCCCGGATCGTTCCTCTCCCGCTTTTGGCGCCCAACCTGGGACTCGCCATGTGCCGCCTTTGACGCCCAACCTGGGACTCGGTCTTCTCTTCCAGGCTTCCAGGGTCTGGGTCCAGAACAAAGTGGACGAATCCAAGCACGAAATACATTCTCAGGTGGACGCCATCACCGCAGGGACCGCCTCCGTCGTCAACCTGACCGCAGGTAAAGTCACACTGTCCTTGGTGTGTAGACATACATACACTCATCCGCCAGGACTTTCCGCCAGGACTTTGGAGTCATTCCGTGTCGCCGGATAAGACATTTTACCCATCTCTTTTCTCTTCCTCCTTCTCCTTTCTTTCTCTTCTTCCTTCTCTTCTCCGTCTTTTTTCTCCTTGCAGGGGACCCAGTGGACACGGACTACACGGCCGTGGGCTGCGCCATCACCACCATCTCCTCCAACCTGACCGAGATGTCCAAGGGGGTCAAGCTGCTGGCTGCCCTGATGGACGACGAGGTGGGCAGCGGGGAGGACCTCCTCAAGGCCGCCCGGACCCTGGCCGGAGCTGTCTCGGACCTCCTCAAAGCCGTGGAGCCGGCCTCCGGAGAGGTGAGCCCCGGGGTCACTGACTTCTTGGAGAGAAGAGGCTGGCTTGCTCCTGGCTTCAGGGCTGTGATTGGTTGAGTTCCTCAGAAGGAGGAGCCTCATGCTCTGACCTCACTTCCTGTTGGTTTCCCGCCTTTCCAGCCTCGCCAGACAGTCTTGACGGCCGCCGGGAGCATTGGCCAGGCCAGTGGGGAGCTCCTTCGGCAGATTGGGGAGAACGAGACCGACGAACGGTTCCAGGTAAGGTAGCCAAGTTGTCCGCATTTATATTACGCGGGGGTGTCTCACTTGTACAGGTAGCCGAGTTGTGCAGGTTGCACACAAGCCAAGCTAGATGTAGATTGGGGATCAAGAAACATATGAGTGAGAACACAGGTCACAGAAGGCAAAGGCTCACGGTCATTCTTTGATAGATTTAGGTACCATGTCATAACCGAGATGAAATAGAAAGGAGAATAGAAGAGTTAAGCTTGAACCAACCTCATCCTGGGCTAGGTGGTGAATCAGACCAGAGCCCAGTCTTGCGCCAGTATCTAATGGCTTGCCACCAAGCCCGTGTTGACGTTCCTCCTCTCCCGCAGGATGTGCTGATGAGCCTGGCCAAGGCGGTGGCCAACGCAGCCGCCATGTTGGTCCTGAAGGCCAAGAACGTGGCGCAGGTGGCCGAAGACGCCGTCCTGCAGAACAGGGTCATTGCCGCTGCCACCCAGTGCGCCCTCTCCACCTCCCAGCTGGTGGCCTGCGCAAAGGTGGGTGCCCTCCCTGCAAGGGGAGGGAGGGTCTCTGGCGTGGATGCCCCATAACGACTCCAATCTGATACTCACCTTTTGGGGCTGCATGACGGCTCCAGAATTAAAATGTGGACCCACCACAGAGATACTTCTGGGGGCCCTGTTTCCCTTTTTGATGTGCCTTTGGGGCCCCACAGGTGGTGAGCCCCACCATCAGCTCCCCGGTCTGCCAGGAGCAGCTGATGGAGGCGGGGCGGCTGGTGGACCGGTCGGTGGAGGGCTGTGTGCGGGCCTGCCAGGCGGCCACCGACGACATGGAGCTGCTGAAGCAAGTGAGTGCTGCGGCCGGCGTGGTCAGCCAGGCCCTGAGCGACCTCCTGCAGCATGTGCGGCAGTTTGCCAGCCGCGGGGAGCCCATCGGCCGCTACGACCAGGCCACCGACACCATCATGTGCGTCACCGAGAGCATCTTCAGCTCCATGGGGGACGCCGGTAAGAACACCCACGGGGGTGGGGGGGGAGGGGCTCTTCTCCTTGCCTTCTTGTACCAAAACACACATTTTGGGGGCATAACATAATTTGAATATGCAACAGTGTTTTGTACACAGAAAATCCTTTTGTACACAAAAATCCTGGCAAATAGTATTTCTGCACAGAAAATCCTTTTTCTGTGCAGAAATACTATTTGCCATGCCGAAATTGCATTTTACTTGTTCAGAACACGTAGTAAGTAATTTCAGATGTGATCTGCCCAAGGGCCGGCTTCTAACCCCGTTCTGCCGCAGGTGAGATGGTCCGCCAAGCCCGGGTCCTGGCCCAGGCGACCTCGGACCTCGTGAACGCCATGCGCTCGGACGCCGAGGCCGAGATCGACATGGAGAACTCCAAGAAGCTCCTGGCAGCTGCGAAGCTCCTGGCCGACTCGACCGCCCGGATGGTGGAGGCCGCAAAGGTACCCCAAGAAAAGACAGGAGAGGGAGAGGGGGAGAGAGTTGGGGGGCAATAATTGAAGTTATGGGGAGGGGACGGAAGAGGTCTAGATTTTAGGAAGCCACTTGTACCACTTCCATAGATTTGGAGCATTCAACGTGTCCATTTCAGTCTCCTTTTATCATGTCCATTTTGTGATGCGTGTTTCGCCAGGGAGCGGCAGCCAACCCGGAGAATGAAGACCAGCAGCAGCGTCTCCGGGAAGCGGCCGAGGGTCTGCGAGTGGCCACCAACGCAGCCGCCCAAAACGCCATCAAGAAGAAGATCGTGAACCGGCTGGAGGTCAGGACGCAGCCAGGGCCTTTCCCTCATTTCCCATCACACTCAATAGTTTTGTCCGAATGTTTCTTTCCTTTTTATTTCCAGGTTGCGGCCAAGCAGGCGGCAGCGGCCGCGACCCAAACCATTGCTGCTTCGCAAAACGCGGCCATTTCAAACAAGAACACCTCCGCTCACCAGCAGTTGGTCCAGAGCTGCAAGGTAAAGGTCTCGAATCATTTCATGGTTCAGGGGCGCTCACCTTGTGTCAATCAAATGGGGGGCGGGAATGATCCTTCATGTGATCCTTGTTGACTTCTCTTGTAGACATGTGCATTTGGGGGAAACCTTGTCCCGTCTTGTGTCCCGGCTTTCATTGGGGACCCCGATCTCTTTTGTAAGCCTCTCGAAATTGGGAGGGTTGTTTTTGGTTCTTTCGTGTCGAGGCCCCAAAATTGGACCGTTATGTGGGACCATTATCTGCCTGCACATCCCCACCACATACACACACTCTTTTCAAAGCAAAGAGGCAAATTCGGATGCATACGAAAGCAGGCTTTGGTGTCGGGCAGGTTTTCATGTGGGGGGGCTTCCCGTTTCGTGCTTCCAAAGAAACGGGAGGTACAAAAGAAACGGTAGGAATGAATTTTGTACACATGTCTATTATCTTGTTTACTTTGTGAAGCAGAGATGTTCTGTATGGTGTTTTTGGGGTGTAGGCACACGGTGGCCCTCACATCATGGCTTGGGGGGCGCTTTGGGGGACATTGCTGAGGGAAAAAGCAGGGTATAAATAGACATAACAACAACGTGCCTCTCTGGGCTTGCTTGCAGAGCGTGGCTGACCACATCCCGCAGCTGGTGCAAGGTGTGAGGGGCAGCCAGGCCCAGGCCGAGGACCTCAGCGCCCAGCTGGCCCTCATCAACTCCAGCCAGAACTTCCTCCAGGTTAGAAAACCCCGCTCCCCATTGAAGAAGGGCATCATGGGCGTCAAAGATATGGAGTGGAGAAAGAGATGGGTTGGAAATAGATAAATAGATAGATAGATGATTGGTAGGTAGGTAAAGAGAGAGAGAGAGAGAGAGAGGTGATGGACTGGAGAATGAAATGGATTAGAGATTGATAGAATGCATAGAATTGATAGAAATTCATAAGTATATAGATAGGTAGATAACTATCAGGAAACAGTGGAGACAGGCAGTTATGGACTGTATAGGATAGGCATGGGCAAACTTCAGCCCTCCAGGTGTTTTGAACTACAGCTCCCACAATTCCTAGCAGCCGGTAGGAATCCAAACACCTGGATAGATGGACAGACAGAGAGGAAGAGACTGGAGATAGGCAGGCAGGTGGGTCAAAGTAGATGGTCAAGGCTCTCCTTCCATCCCTTCACTTGTGTCTCCATTGTGTCTCTGTCTCGATCCCCTTCAGCCGGGGAGCAGGATGGTGTCCTCGGCCAAGGCGGCGGTGCCCACGGTGGGGGACCAGGCGGCCGCCATGCAGCTCAGCCAATGCGCCAAGAACCTGGCCACCAGCCTGGCCGAGCTGCGCACCGCTTCCCAGAAGGTAGGCCTTGGAGGTGGCGCCATAGAGATCGGGTGAACTTTCCTGATCCGTGATGTATTGTGATGCGTGACTCGGCCAATATGCCCCCCTCTCTCCCCCCATGCAGGCGCATGAAGCCTGTGGCCCCATGGAGATCGACTCCGCCTTGAGCACCGTCCAGACCCTCAAAAACGAGCTCCAGGACGCCAAGATGGCCGCCGTGGAGGGGCAGCTGAAGCCGCTTCCGGGGGAAACGGTACATGGCACACGGAATGTATTAATGAGATATATTATATATGAGTTATTGTTGTTTCAGAATAAATAAATACATCATAATGTTTACAATGAAAGGTTATGTCGCCCTTCCACATTTGCTGGCGTTGGGGGCACAGGACCCCACAAAAATGGGAAAACCATAAATTAAAAAAGTCTTGTATTTTGGGTGGGTGGTCAATGATATATTGAATGGCCCTGTTTCATATTACTGTTTCCTTTTCCTCCTCGTTCAGCTTGAAAAGTGTGCTCAGGACCTGGGCAGTACCTCCAAGGCGGTGGGTTCCTCCATGGCCCAGTTGCTGACCTGTGCCGCGCAAGGCAACGAACACTACACGGGTGCGTATTACACGTAACGTCACAACATTTGAAAAATGTTCTCTTCCTGGTTCGAAAGTGTGATTTCCTTTTTAATTGTGTGGTGCTGACTTTGAAAATCATTGCTTTTACCCCTTCACGTTATCCATCAGCCCTGTCCTTGCACCAGCCCCTGCCCGCCTGAATTTAATATTTATTACTACGTCAGGCTATTGATTGTTTGTTGTATGGTTGATTTATGTTGATCTATGATGTTGTTTTTATAAATTTTACTGTGCTATGTTCTAACTATGCCTGACTGGGTTTGGTCCCCATGTAAGCTGCCCCCCAAATCCCTTTGGGGAGACAGTGGCTGGACACAATATTATTATTATTATTATTATTATTATTATTATTATTATTATTTGTATGTTGGAATCCACCTTGAGTCCCCGTGGGGAGGTAGGGCGCAATACAAATCAAGTATTATTATTATTAAACCCTGGTGGTGCAATGGCCAGCAGGACTGCTGACCTGAAGGTGCTGGTTCGAATCCAACCCAGGTTATGATTAGTTGGGTGAACAGAGGCATGGGTGCCTTCTCCTTCTTCTTCTTCTTCCTTGTGCGTGTGCAGGGGTGGCGGCACGTGAGACGGCACAGGCGCTGAAGAGCCTGGCGCAGGCGGCGCGGGGGGTGTCGGCCTCCACGGGGGACCCCCCTGCGGCACACGCCATGCTGGACTCGGCCCGGGACGTGATGGAGGGCTCCGCCGTCCTCATCCAGGAGGCCAAGCAGGCCCTGGGCGCCCCCGGAGACGCCGACAGGCAGCAGAGGCTGGCCCAGGTCAGCAAGCGGGGAGCCCCACCGGGGGGGGGGGGTCCGGCGGGCCGGCCGACCATCCACTTTGAGCCCCCGTTGAAGAACTCGGGTCTTTCCACATATCTCCACTCCATAGCTATCTAAGTATCAATCTCTAAGATTTATCTATCTGTGTATTGATCTCCAATTAATACCTTTATATCTATCTATCTGTGTATTTATTTATTTATTATTTGCAACATTTATATCCCGCCTTCCTCACCCCGAAGGGGACTCAGAGAGCGGTTTACCAGTACAGTAGAGTCTCACTTATCCAACATAAATGGGCCGGCAGAACGTTGGATAAGTGAATATGTTGGATAGTAAGGAGAGATTGAGGGAAAGCCTATTAAACATTAAATTAGGTTATGATTTTACAAATTAAGCACCAAAACATCATGTTATACAACAAATTTGACAGAAAAAGTACCGTGTTTCCCCGAAAATAAGACAGTGTCTTATATTAATTTTTGCTCCCAGAGATGCGCTAGGTCTTATTTTCAGGGGATGACTTATTTTTCCATGAAGAAGAATTCACATTTATTTTTGAACAAAAAATGAACATTTATTATATACTGTACAGTAGTTGTCATCACAAACCAGCATAACCAGACAAACTGTGAATCCTATCAAGAATGTCTTGTTACTACCATTATTTACATGTACAACAATCTATGGTACACACATTTATTGATCATGCATGCTCTGGTATTATGTTTGGCGGGCATGCTTCCAAACAAAAACTTTGCTAGGTCTTACTTTTGGGGGAGGCCTTATATTTAGCAATTCAGCAAAACCTGTACTAGGTCTTATTTTTTGGGGATGTCTTATTTTCGGGGAAACAGGGTAGTTCAATACACAGTAATGACAGTAGTAATTACTGTATTTACGAATTTAGCACCAAAATATCATGATGTATTGAAAACATTGACTACAAAAATGCGTTGGATAATCCAGAATGTTGGATAAGCAAGTGTTGGATAAGTGAGACTCTACTGTATATATATATACATTTATATACAGTATATTATATTATACGACTGTATTGCAAGATTATTATTATAAATATAAATATTAGTATAAATATAAATATACAATTAAAATAGTGAATTATAATTATTATTGCATTGTATTACATTATAATATTATTATTAATATTACATGTATATACAATATATTATAATATTAGTGTAGTATAATATTATTATATATTATTATATCACTAAATTGATACAGGAGACCTGGTGGAAAGATGTCTTCCTGACCCCGTCTTCTTTGTTCTGGTTCAGAATGGCAGATTTCCAACTAACATCCATCCATCTATCTATCTGCCTAACTATATGTGTATCGACCTCCAGTTAACATCCATCTATCTATCTGCCTATCCAAATGTGTATTGACCTCCAGTTAATATCCATCTATCTATCTACCTATTTCCAGTCCCTATCCATCTATCTCTATCAATCTCCAATCCATATCTATCAATGAATCATCAATCCATCTATTGATCTGGCTTCAGTCCATCTCTCTCTCTCTCTCTTATCTCACTTTTGGCCCCCCACTTTGGTTCAAGGAGGGACTCGGGACCCCCGTGAAAGTGGGGAAATGCACATGACCAGGGGCGCACTCTCTAGGCCTCCCTAAGTCCTCCAGGATGCCTCTGTGTCCACCTTCTTCTCCGTAGAGTGGAGATACAGGGACACTTGGAGAGTCCTGAAGCCATATTCTCCCTGTCTGTGACCTCCCACCCGCCTCTTGTGTCCTTGCAGGTGGCCAAAGCCGTCTCCCATTCGCTGAACAACTGCGTGAACTGCCTTCCCGGCCAGAAGGACGTTGACGTGGCCTTGAAGAGCATCGGCGAGTCCAGCAAGAAGCTTCTGGTGGAATCGGTGAGCGGTTGGAGCGCCCATGAGAACCATGGGAAGGACGGTTTCACGAGGGAATGGTGCCTTTACCGTGTGTCCCTTCCGTCCTCTCTTTCCCGGCAGCTCCCTCCGAGCTCCAAGTCCTTCCAGGAGGCGCAGAGCGAGCTCAACCAGGCGGCGGCCGACCTGAACCAGTCGGCGGGGGAGGTGGTGCACGCCACGCGGGGCCAGAGCGGGGAGCTGGCCGCCGCCTCCGGGAAGTTCAGCGAAGACTTTGACGAGTTCCTGGGCGCCGGGATCGAGATGGCCGGGCAGGCCCAGGTGGGAAGCGGTGCCCAGGAGCAGCGGGGAGGTCTCCGTGGGACATATGCCCTGTTGGCCCAAGTCTCATGCTCAACTTTTGGGGCTAAATAACCTCCCCACAACAAGGGGGCGCATTAGATCCGCATCATATGGTGACCAGCTTAGCGCTTAGAGCCAATCCTGCCTTTGCTTTGTGTGTTGCAGACGAAGGAGGACCAGATCCAGGTGATTGGGAACCTGAAGAACATCTCCATGGCCTCCTCCAAGCTGCTCTTAGCCGCCAAGTCGCTCTCGGTGGACCCCGGTGCCCCCAACGCCAAGAACCTCCTTGCGGCTGCAGCCAGGTGAGCTGGGTTGTTTGTTTACTGGTTTGTTTTGGCTTTTTCTCCCATGTTTGGGTTGGATACGGCTCCGGTCCTGGACAGGTCTTGCAATTGGGGGAGACACGTATCAACCAAGGCATCAAAAGCCAGCCTTCACATCCTGTGTTGACTGTCTTTTAACCTTGATTCTGTATATTATTGTTATTATTATTATTACTAGAGAATTGTTCAATGATGGTGATGATGATTGGACCATTCTCCAATTACTACTACTATTGCTATTGTTATTATTATTGGAGAAGGGTCCAATTATGCTGATATTATTATTACTATTACTACTACTATTATTGGAGAAGGGTCCAATGATGATAATTAGACCATTCTCTTATTATTTATATTATTATTAGAGAACTGTCTGATGATGATGGTGATGATGATTGGAGTATTCTCCAAGTGTTGTTGTTGTTATTATTATTATTATTATTATTATTATTATTATTATTATTATTATTACTGAGGAGTGGTCCTACCCCCATCATTCTAGGTAGTATTAAGCCCAACAAGAAGAATCCGAGATTCAAATGAGATTTTTTTTGTCACTTACTCGACACGCAAATTCCATCACTTTGTGTACAAAACAGCATTTTCAGAAAATTGTACCACAGCGGTTTCCATATTGCTTGAATAGGTAGTGAATTTCATTTGGGGTTTTAGTGCAAACTCTGAAGGAATTATCCAAGTGCCAGGGTGTGTTTTAGGTCTTGGTTTAACAACATATTCAATGGTAAAATATTGAATAGATGAGTTGCAGGCACAAAGGGGATTTTTGCAGTTTGATGCTTCTTCAGCATTGAATCCAGGCGGTTGTTTCGTGTAGGAAACAGCCTTTTCAGTACAGAAAATTGTATGCAGAAATGTCAATCTCTTTTAGGGCCGTGACTGAGAGCATCAATCAGCTCATCACTTTGTGTACGCAGCAAGCCCCGGGCCAAAAGGAATGTGACAATGCTCTCCGAGAGCTGGAGGTATCATTATTATTATTATTATTATTATTATTATTATTATTATTATTATATGTTTATTATATTTACTACTAATGATTGGGATGCAAAGCGGCTCACAATCTCAAAAACTATACAATGTATGGCTATGGGCAGTGAAATTAAACATGTTACATATAGGTCTCAGTGTATTGATAATGATAATCGCTTATTATTATTATTTATTAGACAGTGAAAGAGATGCTGGAAAACCCCAACGAACCCGTGAGCGACCTCTCCTATTTCGACTGCATCGAAGGCGTCATGGAAAACTCCAAGGTACTCATTTCCTTTCTGTTTTTGCATGCTCTTCTCAATGGGCAACTCCACAGACGTTGTAAACATTGTACTTTTTAAAAGATTCTGCACAAAATAAGCACTAATTTTTGCACACCAAAAATATAAATAATATATAATGTGAAAACATGGCTGTGTGCACAAGCTTTTAACGAGTAATATGATAACGTCGACATGGTCCGATTGAAGTAAGTAAGTAAAAGTAAAAAAAAAATTGTATACCGCCCTCTCTCCCAAAAGCGGTTTCCAATATAAAATCAGCATAAAACATTGTACAATAAAACACTGAAAACACTATAAAACGCTATAAGAATTAGAAACAAAAACAAAACATAACAATTGACTAAAACAATCACATAAGGAGAAGGAATATGCTGAAGCATGAGGTTTTTAGACAAATGGATCTAATTTACATATGTTTTAATTTTTATAATGTATTTTAATGATGTATTTTTATAGTTTTAATTGATTATATGTACTGTTTTTGTTATATTATTATGTTCTTGGCATTAAATGTTGCCAACTGTTGGAAGCCGACCTGAGTCCCCCCGGGTGAGAAGGGCGGGGTATAAATTCTGGAAATAAATAAATAAATATACTGGTCATTTGTGGTTATTATTTGCGCGAATTAATGTGTGTCCCTCCTTCCACAGGTCCTCGGGGAAGCCATGGCGGGGATTTCGCAGAACGCCAAAACGGGCGACCTCCCTGCCTTTGGCGAATGCGTCGGGGTGGCTTCCAAGGCCCTTTGCGGACTCACCGAAGCCGCCGCACAAGTGAGTCGCCGGGCTTTTCAGTCAGGCTTAGTTACATCCGCCACCTTCTTGTGCCCTTCCCCATATTCTTGCTATACACGTTATATGGTTAATAATAATAATAATAATAATAATAATTGCTCTGTGTGTAGGCGGCGTTCTTGGTGGGGGTCTCGGACCCCAACAGCCAGGCGGGCCAGCAGGGCCTGGTGGACCCCATCCAGTTTGCCCGGGCCAACCAAGCCATCCAAATGGCCTGCCAGAACCTGGTTGACCCGGCCAGCAGCCCCTCCCAGGTACGCTCGCCATTGTTTGTTTGTAAACATACCAACACAATAACAACAAATTAAAAATACTTTTTTCTAGACGAGATGTCCCTCTATTCCAGGTCCTGTCGGCAGCCACCATTGTGGCCAAGCACACCTCGGCCTTGTGCAACGCCTGCCGCATCGCCTCCTCCAAGACAGCCAACCCGGTGGCCAAGAGGCACTTTGTCCAGTCGGCCAAAGAGGTGGCCAACAGCACGGCCAACCTGGTCAAGACCATCAAGGTCAGAGGGATGGGTGTCCCATTCAATGTACAGATGATGACCATCATGATGATACCTTTTATTCATCACCCGCCTCTCCTGATGGGTTCTAGAGTCTTTCTTAAGCATCACAAATCATTATTGCTCAAACCTTTGTTGTTTTCTCCTTACGGAGAACCTTAACACAAACCGATCAAAATTATAACGTCCTTCTATTACAAAACTATAAAACTCTCTTGTTCAGAAATTGCCGTCAAATTAAATCTGCACTATATTTATTATAGTATTATAATTGCAGTTTATCACCATGATATTTATATCATTCTATCATCAGTATTGTATTTGAGTTCCCTTCGGGAGGGATAAAGCAGGGTATAAATAAATAAAATGCTTGTTTTCAAATTTTGTGACATAGTGTAATTAAAAAATAACAGTAGTTAAAACTATTTGGCCAGAATGACTGGAAAGCACAGAGGAATGTGTTCCGGGAAACAGGCAGAGGGATCTTGGAAGGCAAACAGACCTTGATTTTGTTCTATAGTGTAATAGCTGATGCCTCCGTGGATGCTATTTGTTTCTTTGCTTTGTCCCTACTTTTCGCTCCGTTCGATCCCTGCTTTTTATTGTTCCTTCCTCGTCCAGGCCTTGGACGGCGACTTCTCCGAAGACAACCGCAACAAATGCCGGGTGGCGACTGCGCCGCTCATTGAAGCAGTGGAAAACTTGACCGCTTTTGCATCGAACCCTGAGTTTGTCAGCATCCCGGCCCAGATCAGCGCAGAGGCAAGTGGTCAAACATGGGATTCCGTGGCCGGGATTCGGACCCTGGTTTCCCGAGCCGGTGGGGTGCGTCTATGCTGCAGAACGAATGCAGCTTGGCCCCACTTTAACTGTTCAGGAATTCCTGGGAGTTGTCGTCTGGCAGAGAAGGGCCTTGTGAAACTACAACTCCTGGGATTCCACAGCCTTGAGCCAGGAGACTTCAAGAGGGGCGTTAATTCTGAAGCCTAGACGCAGACCTAGTCCAGCATTCAAACCCGCCCCACTGCACATATGGTATTTCTTGCACCTGCGCAGTAGTCAAATTGCGTCACCTGCACATACTGATTGACGTTCCTTCTGTGTTTCAGGGCTCACATGCGCAGGAGCCCCTCCTGACCTCGGCGCGGACGATGCTGGAGAGCTCCTCCTGGCTGATCCGGACGGCCCGCTCCCTGGCCATCAACCCCAAGGACCCCTCCGCGTGGTCCGTCCTGGCCGCCCACTCCCACACCGTCTCCGAGGCCATCAAGAGCCTCATCACCTCCATCAGGTCCGACCCTCCGTCTGTCCATCCTTCCCCTCCTAAGATCCCTCCGGCTGTTTCCCGGACCCTGTTCCTCTCTGATTTCCTTTCCCACCATTCCGCCCAAATAATTTTAACTAGTGTTTTTTTTTTAATTGCTCTATGTTCTGTTCTTGGTTTTAAGGTCTTATTGCTGTTTAATTGTATGGTCCTTATTTTGCAAGGAGTTGCTCTACTCCAGACACTTCATTGTTTTCGTGGCACAAACTAGGTTAAACTAATTAAGACTCAGTGATGAGAGATTGAGAAACTAGAGAAAAATGTGCTGTCACAAGATGTTCCTCCTGTAAGTTTGCAGTTGAATAAACTTTTCCCATGTTTTTATGAGATAGAACCAATTACAAAATAGCATTTATAACCCAGGAACAAAAATTGTTACATAGTGTTGTTATAATAATAATAATTATTATTATAATTATTATATAAACAGGACTATTTATCAGTAATAATAATAATAATTCTTTTATAATATTCCCAGTTTTCTGTTGCAGCAATTCCGATGTTCTGCATGGTTTTTTTTTCTCCCGTCATCGTATTTGCATGTTTTCTTTTTTCCCAGGGACAAGGCTCCGGGGCAGAGGGAGTGCGACCACTCCATCGATGGGATCAACAAATGCATCCGAGACATCGAACAAGCCTCGCTGGCCGCCGTCAGCCAGAACCTGGCTGCAAGAGATGACATCTCCGTCGAGGTATTGCTCAACCCATAAAATGTAGTTTAAATATAAGGATCCCAACATGTCTTTTATATAATGTATGGTCCAAGGTATTGCTTTCTCTCTAAACAGAATAATAATAAGCCTTGCCCTTGTGCGTGTTTTGTGTCCTTCCTCCTTGCTGACCAGGCCTTACAGGAGCAGCTGACCTCCGTCGTCCAGGAAATCGGGCACCTCATTGACCCCATTGCTACAGCCGCCCGAGGAGAGGCTGCCCAGTTGGGACACAAGGTAAGGAAGCAGCATTTATATAACTTCATATATCTATCTATCATCTATCTCATATCACTATATGTGCAATTTCATAGGGACCACGATGAAGATACATATTTCTTTTTCTTCATCGTGGTCCCTGTGAAATCACACCTATGGTATTTCTGCGCATGCGCAGTCAGCTTTGGAAGCTTCTAGAAATACTTCAGACACTTTGAGGCAGTAGCCCTGCCCACTATCCCCATAGAGTGTATATAGCCATTTTGTTCTTCAGTTGAATTTGTATGCAAGTCGGAACAAGGACATTTCTTAAGTGTAACTCCAGCCATAGATGGATACATACACACACACATATGCACATATCTTTTAGCTTTGGGTAGCATAGGGAAGGGTTAACACCCCTATAATGATGTGATGATGTTGAGCTAGATGAGATAGATATATGAGATAGATAGTATCATATATTAGGAAAGAAGCCCCCAAAGGCCATCCAGCCCAGCCCCATTCTTAGCTGTGAGTTGTGTTGACGTCGAATCATGAAGGGCTGATGAATCTGTTGTTGTTTGTCATGACATCCCTCCCAGGTAACACAGCTGGCCAGCTACTTTGAGCCACTGGTGCTGGCGGCGGTGGGCCTGGTGTCCAAGCTGATGAGCCACCAGCAGCAGATGACCCTCTTGGACCAGACCAAGACTTTGGCCGAGTCAGCCCTCCAGACGCTCTATGCCGCTAAAGAAGGAGGAGGGAACCCCAAGGTTGGCATGACAGAGATATAGACATACCGCGTAGACCAGGCTTGGGCCCACCAGGTATTTTGGACTCCAACCCCAACAGTTGAAGTCCAGAACACCTGGAGGGAGGGCCCAAGTTGGCCCATGCCTTGTCTATAGGTTCCGTGTGTGACTCTGTGTCCTGTATCTCCCTGAAGGCCTCGCACACGCATGACGCCATCACGGAAGCTGCCCAGCTGATGAAGGAAGCCGTAGACGACCTCATGGTCACCCTCAACGAGGCTGCCAGCGAAGTGGGCATGGTGGCCAACATGGTGGACTCCATCGCTGAAGCCATGAGCAAGGTCAGCAAGGAAGAAAGAGATAGATAGCCATGGACTGGAGATGGATGGATGGATGGATGGATGGATGGATAGATGTCAATTGGAGAGAGATAGAGGTAGCCATGGACTGAAGATAGGTAGATAGACACACCCATCGCCTCCTGCTCTTGCAAGATGCCTAACTTGGCCCCTTCCTCTTTGTTCTTCCTCCTCTTCCTCTTCTTCAGCTGGACGAAGGCACTCCTCCGGAGACCAAGGCCTCCTTTGTGGACTACCAGACCACCGTGGTCAAATACTCCAAAGCCATTGCGGTGACGGCCCAGGAAATGGTAAGAAATGGGACTATTGTCCATCCCACATGGAGATCCCAGCGAGCATTCTCCTTATTTTGTCCAGCGCCTGGTAGTTAAACATTAAGTTGCCTGGTTCTTTTATATTATTGTTGTTATCATCATCATTATTATTATTATTTGCATTGATTGCACTGTCTTGTCTCCTTGCAGATGACCAAAGCAGTCACCAACCCAGAAGAGCTGGGAGGACTGGCCTCGCAAATGACCACCGACTACGGACATTTGGCTTTCCAAGGAAGAATGGCAGCCGCCACGGCCGAACCAGAAGAGGTCAGCAATATCATTATTATTATTATTATTATTATTATTATTATTATTATTATTAGTTCACGTTCCTTTCCTGTTAGTTAAAACATGATCTGCTAAAATCTTCTGCAATCTTCCTCCCTGTTTTTATACCTGCATTAATGTTGTTAATGTCAAAGAAACATCATTATTATTATTATTATTATTATTATTATTATTATTATTGTTGTGTTTATTTGTACCCTGTGTTTTCTCTCCACAAGGAGACTCAGAGAGACATTGTTGTTGTTGTTATTATTATTATTATTATTGTGTTTATTTGTACCCTGTGTTTTCTCTCCACAAGGAGACTCAGAGAGACAGTTATTATTATTATTATTATTATTATTATTATTATTATTATTATTATTAAGCCCCTGCTGGCGCAGTGGATTATACCCTTGTTTGAATCCAGGGAGAGCGAGTGAGCTCCCTCTGTCAGCTCCAGCTTCCCATGAGCCCTCCACAAGGATGTTAAAACATCGAACATCTGGGTAATATCCTTGCAGACAGCCAATTCTCTCCCACCTGAAACAATTGCAGTTTCTCAAGTCGCTCCTGACATGAAAATAAATATTATTATCATCATTATCATTATTATGTTTATACATTTTTCCCTCAACAAGGCGATTCAAAGAGACATTTATTATTATTATTATTATTATTACATACAGTATTATTATGTTTCTTTATGCTCCACATTTTCTCTTCACAAGGAGGCTCAAAGAGACGTTGTTGTTGTTGTTGTTGTTGTGCTTATTTATGACCCGCCTTTTCCTTCCACAAGGAGACTCAAGGAGACCTTATTATTGTTGCTGCTGTCCTTATAATTGTGTATTTATTCTTCCTCCCGCCAGATCGGCCTCCAGATCCGGGCCCGGGTTCAAGAGCTGGGCCACGGCTGCATCTTCCTGGTCCAGAAGGGGGGGGCCCTCCAGGTCTGCCCCACCGACAGCTACACCAAGCGCGAGCTTATCGAGTGCGCACGCGCCGTCAGCGAGAAGGTCGGTGCCGAGACTTCGCTTACATTTTTGCCTTTTCCTGCTGAAGCTGTACCTATTTACCTACTCACATGTGCATGTTTTCAAACTGCTAGGTTGGCAGAGCTAGGGCTAGCAACGGGAGCTCACCCCGTCCCTCAGAAAGGGTTTAACCCATTGCTCCACCGCGGGCCCCAAAGGTTTCCTTTCTTGTAGATTCTGTAGATTTGTTGCTGAGTGTCACGTTTTTGTCCACCACTCCGGGGCCGTTGTCCGTCCACCCACCGGTCTTGTTGTGTCCCTTGCAGGTCTCGCTGGTGCTGTCCGCTCTGCAGGCCGGAAACAAGGGCACCCAGGCCTGCATCACGGCCGCCAGCGCCGTCTCCGGCATCATCGCCGACCTGGACACCACCATCATGTTCGCCACCGCCGGGACCCTCCACGCTGAGAACAACGAGTCCTTCGCCGACCACAGGTCAGTGCGGCCGCAGGAGCATCGGGCGAGTAGCCCTTTCTCCCCTCAATAATAGACCTAGGAGAGCTCTAAGAACTTATATATATATGATTCTTAGGGCTCAGCAAGAGGATGGGGATTTCCAGAAGACGAGGGGGATGATGGGTTTCCAGCTGAGAAGTCTGTGTGATCGGGGTGAATTGCAAGCCTTAGATCAGAGAGAAGTGTGGGCAGTTGACTTGGGAAAGGGAAACTGGTAAAAGGTCAATTTTTCATGGAAATTGGCCTTCAGATGATGGGGAGTTTTCCCAAGATATCAGATTAGGTCTCTGGAGGGAGGGAGTGAAGGATAGATTAATTAGGCATTCAGAGAGACTCCACAAGAAATCCTTAACCCAGGTGTGTGAGGCATGATCTCATGGCTTCTTGGTCAGTCTTGGGCTTAAATTAAGGGATGTTTACTTGGTGTCTCTCAGAGTAGACAACATTGCCAAAAAG
The DNA here is from genome assembly GCF_035594765.1 of Anolis carolinensis. NCBI lineage: Eukaryota > Metazoa > Chordata > Lepidosauria > Squamata > Anolidae > Anolis > Anolis carolinensis. The sequence continues at coordinate 25,023,655 of NW_026943822.1, forward strand.
TTCAGGTTCCTGTCTCAGTTCTCATGGGAATCGGCCTTCAACTGATGAGGAGTTTTCCCAAGATATCAGATTAGGTCTCTGGATAGAGGGAGTGAAGGATAGATTACTTAGGCATTTAAAGAGACTCTGCGAGAAATCCTTGTAACCCAGGTGTGTGAGGCATGATCTCATGGCTTCTTGGTCGGGCTTGGGCTTAAATTAAGGTTACGGATTTATGTCTGGGATCTTGACTCCCTTGACTTCATGTACAAAGCATCTGGAGAACCAAAGTTTGCCCATGCCTGCTATAAAGGGAGACTAATGGCACCTAAGTTCTGGAATGCCCTCCCGTTGGACGCACCCTCTTGACCGACTGACCGTTCTCTCTCTCTCTCTCTCTTTGCAGGGAAAACATCCTGAAGACGGCGAAGGCCTTGGTGGAGGACACCAAGCTGCTGGTCTCCGGGGCGGCCTCCAGCCAAGAACAGCTGGCCCAAGCTGCCCACTCCTCGGCCTCCACCATCACGCAGCTGGCCGAAGTGGTCAAGCTGGGGGCCGCCAGCCTGGGCTCCGACGACCCCGAAACACAGGTGCTTGGTTCCAGCATGGAAGAGGGTTGAACCAAAGGACCTTTGGAGGTCCAACTCTTGGAATATGGACTGCCTTGGAGGCTAGTGGGCTCTCCTTGGCACCAAATCCAAACCAGTCTCCCCTGACCTTGCAGTGACAACTCCCATCGTCCCCAGCCAGCATCACATCCTGGAATAACCCAAGCAAAGCTTAGTCAAACTATTTTACAGTTGGAAAGGGGACCCCAAGGGCCATCTAGACCAC